>NC_092762.1:89245575-89545575 GCF_047496795.1 Chiloscyllium punctatum | reverse complement strand
GCTGCTGCCTTGGGCTCAATTTTGGGGCTGCCTGGGACTTGCCTTGGGGACCCTCTCCAACAGGCCGGGCCCCCCCCCACCACTGCTGTGACTGGAGGAACTGCCCGGGACTTGCCAGAGGCCTGCTTTCCTCCACCGCTGTTGCCTGAGGCCTGCCTCCACCACTGTTGCCTGAGGCCTGCCTCCACCACCGCTGCCTGGGACTCAATTTTGGGGCTGCCTTGGGGACCCTCCCCAACAGGTCTGCCCCACACCGCTGTGACCGAGGGCCTACCTCCACCGCTGTTGTCACCTGAGGCAGGTCTTCACCGTCGCTGCTTGGGACTCTCCCAGCAACTTTGACCACTGCTGCTGCCGGAGGCCGAACCCAACACCCGGCAGCAGAGGATGGCGAGCCCGAAGGTCGCGGGGCCCAGCCGCACCTACGCCGGGGTAGCCGCTGCCTTAGGCTCGGCTGTCCCAGCCCTGGCTGCAAACCACACCCCCTTCAGGCACCTCACTAAACGCCTGGGGGTCAAGGCCTATCCCCACCCGAACATGACCATCGAGGCCTGCAGCAAGGCCATGGCTAGTGTGGTCGGCCCACTGGCCATCGTCGCTGCGGCCTGGATGTATGGGAAGGCCGTATTTTTCCTTGGGACCGAGCAGGCGGTCCACCTGGCCGTGGAGAGGGGGCTCACTGTGGGCGGGACACATTTGCCCGTCGACTCTCTGGAGGTTACGGCCCAGAGGGTCGTGATCTCCAACGTCCCGCCCTTCATTGCCAGCGAGCTCCTTCTCCCCCACCTCACCACCTTGGGGGAGATCCGGTCGGGGATCCAACCGCTCCTGCTCGGTCTGAAGGACCCCACCCTCCGGCACATCTACTCCTTCCGACACCAGGTGTTTATTTGCCTGGCCCGGGAGGAGGTCACGGAGGGCTCCTTTACCCTCCTCCACAAGGGCGCGGCCTACCGCGCCTACTGGACGGCGGATGGTATGCAGTGCCACCTGTGCCACGAGGTGGGGCACATCAGAAGAAACTGCCCCACCCAGAAGGCTGCCCAGCCCTCACCAACGGCTGACGGTGGTGCCACCGCACCCACTCCCCCTCCCCCGAAGTCCACACCACAGGCCCCGGCACCGGAGCCTGAGCCGGGGACTTCCGGTCCTCCAGCCTCTGGCAGGGAGGGGGGTAAGCGTCCAGCCGGCCGGAAGGCACTAAAGAAGACACGACGCGTCAGGCCCGCCCACGGAGACCACCCTATCCCCTTCCCCGACACCCAGCCCATGACCTGCCCCACCCTGGCACGACAATGCCCCTGCGGCCTTGCCAGCGTCACCCCGGCACGGGAACCCTGACCCCACGGACCCCACATCTACCCCCACCCCAATGGAGAAACCCCTGGGGCTGCGACGCCTGGCCCGGGGGACCCTGAGCCTGAGCCCGAGCCCTGCCCTGCCCAGCCACACCCTGGCACTAACCTCGGGGGGACCACCGCTGCCCAACCTCCCGCAGCGACCGTGTCTCTGGGCCCCGGAGAAGGAACTGGGCCCCTGCCCCGCCCACCGTCACCTGATAAACCAGGGGCAGGGCAGGAAGTGACACGGCTGACCCTCCCCACCTTGGCCACGCCCCCTGCCTTCCCCCAGCCAATTGTATTACGGGAAAGGCTGGGGGGAGGGGCCTCCCGCCCCATGACCACCAAGGCGGGCGGGGAGGGGAAGGCCCATAAATCTCCCCCACCCCCCCCCCTGCCGTCTCTGGGGAAGAGGGGCTGGCCCTTGGAGGGGAGAGACAGTCCTGCAGCGCACCGGCGGTGCTGCCCCTCTCCAGGGGACGGGCCCACGGTACCCCCAACGATCCTGCACCGCGGCCTGACCTGCCCAATAACAACGACGAGGGCCGCGGGTGCGGGCGTCGACAAAGGACCCTTTACTGGGTCGCCGAGCGGAGGAGGGGAGGTAGGTGTTTTTCCGGGGGCCTTGGCCCTGGGGGATGACCTTTTTCCCCGAGGAGCCGGGCGTCCCGGTGTCGGGAGAGGAGCGGGGCCCCGAGCCTCCGCCGCCCGACGATCCGAACTCGGGGCATTCCGGGACAGGGTGCGCCGAGGAAGGTACAGCCGGTGACCCTGGGGGTGGGGTCGCCGGGGGTTCGAGGCCGGTTGGTGGCGCCGGACCAGCCCCCATCCTCTCGGTGGGGGAGGGGTCGGCGACCGAGGGCGACCTCCTGGAGGAGGGTTCGGGATCAGTGGCGGACACCGGGGATGACACAGACTCTGTCTGTAGTGACGTTTTTGAGTCCCAGGTGCCCCCGCCGATCTCCCCCTCGAGGAACTCCGGGAATTTGTCGAGGAAACTCGGTCGCCGGGATAGAGCCCAACTGGCGCTCGACCGCTGGAGCTCTTATGAAAAAGTTTATTGGTCGGTCCACGCTGCTCGCCAGGCGCCTGGGCTCGACGTAAATGAGCGAAAGCGAGTCAGGAACCTCCTGGGGGCACTCCTGGTGAGGGCGAGGGACTCCTGTGCCCCTCCCTCGTCCTCCCAGTAATTGTATTTGTTTTTAACTGTACTGGTGGTGGTAGCACAACGCTTCCGACATGGAGACTACTATAGCCATCCTCAACATCAACGGCAGCAGGGAGTCACAGCGCAGATTCCAGACCCCCTCGGTTCTTCGGGACGGGAGGTATGCGGTGTGCTTCCTGCAAGAAACCCACACTACCCCGGGAGACGAAGCCACCTGGCTCCTGGAGTGGCGAGGGGGGGGTCTACATGAGTCACCTCACCCACAGATCTGGCGGGGGGGGGCTATCCTGTTGGCCCTGCATTTTCAGCCGGAGATCTTGGGGGTCAGGGAGCCGGTGCCAGGCCGTTTGCTTCACCTGACGGTTCGGCTGGGGGGCGCGGTGCTTCACTTGGTGAACGTATACACTCCCCTGGCCGGGCCGAGGCAAGCGAGCTTCTTCGAAGAACTGTCCGCTCATCTCGCTTCCATCGACGAGAACCAGTGCGTCGTCCTCGGGGGAGATTTTAACTGCGTCCTCGAGGGCAGGGACCACGGCGGTGCCCGCACTGGCTGCGCGTTGGGGAAGAGGTTGGGGGACTTGGTCAAGTCCTTCGACCTGGTGGACGTCTGGCGGACTCTCCATCCCGACTCCATCGCCTTCACCTTCGTGAGGCCTGGGGTCGGAGCGTCCAGAATCGACCGCCTGTACGTTTCGCGGGCGTACGCCTCCTGTTTTCCGAAGGCCTCCACGCGGCAGGTGTCGTGCACGGACCATCACCTGGTGTGGGCGGAACTCCTTCCGTTCGGCGCCAGGCTCGGCTCCGCGTACTGGCACTTTAACAACCTGCTGCTGGAGGACGAGCGGTTCCGGGACTCGTTTTGTCGTTTCTGGGCCGGCTGGAGAAGGAAGTGGGGAAGCTTCCCCTCCCTGAGGCTATGGTGGGACGTGGGCAAGGCTCACGTCCGCGTCTTCTGTCAGGAGTACGCGAGGGGGTCGACCAAGAGGCAGAAATCCAGGATCGTGGAGTTGGAGAGGGAGATGCTCGACCTGGAGTCACGCCTCGGTCAGCCCGACGCGGACCCGGCCCTGCACGGGGTGTACGAAGAGAAGATGGCCGCGCTCTGGGACCTGCAGCTTGTCGGGGCTCGGGGCGCGTACGTGAGGTCGCGGATCCAGCTCCTCCAGGACCTGGACCGCGGCTTCCCCTTCTACTCGCTGGAAAAAAGGCGTGGCACCCGTCAGCAGCTCCTTGTGCTGCTGGCCGACGACGGGTCCCTCGTCTCGGATCCGGAGGGCATCAGGGCCCACGTTCGAAACTATTACACGGCTCTGTTCTCTCAGGATCCGTCCAGCGAGGATGCTCGCAGAGTTCTGTGGGAGGACCTGCCGCAGTTCAGCCCAGAGGACGCCGGAAGGCTCGACGCTCCCGTCACTTTAGAGGAGCTGACCGGCGCCCTCGACCGGCTCTCGAGGGGCAAAACCCCGGGGCTGGACGGGCTGACTGTGGAGTTCTTCAGGGCGTTCTGGGACGTCCTGGGGAACGACTACGCACAGGTCCTGGGGGAGTGTCTAAATGCCAGACAGCTGCCCCTTTCTTGGCGCAGGGCGGTCATCGTCCTGCTGCCAAAGAAGGGGGACCTTCGTTCCTTAAAGAACTGGCGTCCGGTCTCCCCCCTCAGCACGGATTACAAAATCTTCGCCAGGGTGTTGTCTTCTCGCCTGGCTTCCGTGCTGGCCCACATGATTCACCCGGACCAGTCCTACACGGTCCCGGGCCGGAGGATACACGACAACGTCCACCTGGTCCGGGACCTGATCCATTTCTGTCGACGGGCTGGTCTGCCGAGCGCCTTCCTGTCTCTCGACCAGGAGAAGGCGTTCGACAGGGTCGATCACGAGTACCTGCTCGGGACTCTGCGGGCATTCGGGTTCGGGACGCGGTTCGTCGCCCGGATCCGACTTTTGTACGCCGCCGCAGAGTGTCTGGTTAAAGTTAGCGGGTCCCTGACGGCGCCCCTTCGCTTCGGGAGAGGAGTGTGTCAAGGCTGCCCCCTGTCCGGCCAGCTGTATTCCCCGTGCGTGGAGCCTTTCCTGCGCCTCTTGCGGAGGAGGTTGTCGGGGCTGGTTCTGCGCGGCGCGGGCACGGGGGTGGTCCTCTCGGCCTACGCCGACGACGTGCTCCTCACTTTCACCGACCCAGCTGACCTGGGGAGGATGCGTCGAGCCTCCTCCTAGGTGGTGCGCCCTGGCGATGTATTTTTTCCACCAGGTGCGTAACCTCAACTAAGACACGCAGCTCCTGTGCGTCGACCGTGACGGTTTGGAGGTCGCCCTCAAGGTGCTGCCTGTCTTTTACCAGGACCTGATCACTGTTTGGAACATGGTCGAATCGCGTCGCGCCTACCCTCCGGCTGGAGTAGCGGCTGTCGTCAGGGAGCCGTTGCTCAGGAATCCGCACCTCCGTACTCGCGGGTTCGAGTGGCTGTCGGAGGGGAGGGCCGTGGCGGCGAGGGCGACCAGGGTCGGGGACGTGCTGGGTGCCGGGGGCCTGGGCTGGACGCTGCCGCAGGACATAGCGAGCAGGGCAGCGGTAGACGTCCGGTACGTGGCCACCACCATCCGACGCCTTAAAACGGCGGTGCTCGGACCCGACGTAGTGCACCGGTTGGAGGATGCTCAGGTGTGCGGTGGGATCCCGTCCGCGCTCACCCCGGCCCGGACGGAATTTCACATTGGCCCCAAGGTCCCGTACTTCTCCCGGGAGCCTGTGCCCCACAACCTGAGCCGCCTCCAGAATTTTAATTTTGTTTCCTTAAAGGATATAAAAAGGAAGGCCCTGTATCGACTGCTGCTGCACACCGTCCACCTCTTCTCCCTCATCCACCGTCCGGACACGCCTTGGCGTGCCCATTTGCCACCGGGCGGTGGAGATCCCCAGTGGAGGGCTCTCTACGCGGGAGACCTCCCCCTTTCTCTCGGGGATCTGGGGTGGAGGGTGCTGCACGCAGCAGTCCCCTGCAACCGCAGGTTGCGGTGGTTCACGGACTCCCAGCCCAACTGCTTGTTCTGTGGCGCTGTGGAGTCCGTGGACCATGTATACATTGGGTGTGGGCGTTTGCACTCCCTTTTTGATTTTCTTAAAAACCTTCTCCTCTGTTTCTGGCTGCACTTCAGTCCCACGCTCCTGATCTTCGGGCACCCAGTACGGAGGAGGGAGGGCAGGTCCGAAGACCTCCTCGTGGGTCTGCTCCTGGGCCTGGCCAAACTGGCCATCAACAGGTCCAGGCAGCGGGCCGTGGAGGGGGTCGTTAGGGCCGACTGCCTGCCCCTCTTCCGGGGTTACGTTAGAGCCCGGGTGTCCTTGGAGAAGGAGCACGCGGTGTCCACCGACACCCTGGAGTCGTTCAGGGAGAGGTGGGCGCCGCAGGGAGTGGAGTGCATCATTTCCCCCTCCAACTCTATTTTGGTTTAGTCCCTACCCTCCCCTTCACTGTTTTGCTCACACAGCATTGCCCTGTGGTTTGAAGGGCAGTGCTTGTCACTGGCCACTCGGGTGTTTTTCCTATCTTCCTGGTGGTGGAAATTGAATAAAGATTTGTACACCTTGTGTCTCTCACTGTGTTTCACACCTGCACACACACCATGGGTGCTGGGGAAAATATAAGCACTACCACAGTTAGGTGGTCGTTTGGAGGAATTTAAAAAAAATAAACAGGAGATTGAGAAAGCCTCAATAAAATAAAATCCTGAGGAGTCTTGGCTGAATGGATATTGAAAAGATGTTTCCTCTCGTACAAGACCCAGAAGTGGGGGGTCTAGGTTTGAAAATAAGGTGTAACCAGGAGCTTCAGAACCTCCTCAGTTCAGGGACTGTCTCCAAGTTGGCTGACCACCCCTAGTGTACTGTGCACAAGTAAATAAAGGGTGACTGGATGATAGGGTACTGGTCCTGTGCAGCAGGAAACAGACACTTCAGTACAACTTGTCCACGCCAACCAGATATCCTAAATTAATCTAGTCCCATTTTTCAGTATTTGGCCCATATCCCTCCAAACCCTTCCTATTCATTTACCCATCCAAATGTCTTTTAAATGTTGTTATTGTACCAGTCTCCACCACTCCTTCTGGCAGCTCATTCCATACACGTACCTCCGTCTGTGTGAAAAAGTTGCCCCTTAGATCGTTTTTTAATCTTTTCCCTCTCACCCTAAATCTATGCCCTCTAGCCTTGGACTCCCCTTGGAAGACTTTAGCTATTCACCTTATCAATACCCTTCAGGATTTTACAATATAACATCACTCCTCAGTCTCTGACACTCCAAAAGAAACAGTCCCAGTCTATTCAGCCTCTTCCTGCAACCCTGACAACATCCTTGTAAATCTTTTCGGAACCCTTTCAAGTTTTACAACATCCTTCTTATAGCAGGGAGAACAGAACTGAATGCAGTTTTCCAGTTATGGCCTAACCAATGTCCTGTACAGCAGCAACATGACCTCCCAACTCCTGTACTCAATGCACTGACCAATAAAGGCAAGCATATCAAATGTCTTCTTCATCACCCTATCTACCTCCAACTCCACTTTCAAGGAACAATGAACCTGCACTCCAAGGTCTCCTTGTTCAGCAACACTCCCTAGCACCTTATCATTAAGTGTATAAGCCCTGCCCTGATTTGCTTTTTAAAACACAGCACCTCACATTTACCTGAATTAAACTTCATCTCCTCAGCCCATTGGCCCATCTGATCCAGACCCCATTGTCATCTGAGGTAACCTTCTCGCTGTCCACTACGCCTCCAATGTTGGTGTCATCTGCAAACGTACTAATCATACCACCTATGTCTCATCCAAATCATTTATATAAATGATGAAAAGTAATGGACCCAGCACCGATCCTTGTGGCACTCCACTGGTCACAGGCCTCCAGTCTGAAAAACAACCCTCCACTACCACCCTCTGTCTTCTACCTTTGAGCCAGTTCTTATCCAAATAGATAGTACTTTCTCTATTCCATGAGATCTAACCTTGCTAATCAGTCTCCCATGGGGAACCTTGTCAAACACCTTACTGAAGTCCATATAGATCATGTCCACTGCTCTGCCCTCATCAATCCTCTTTGTTATTCCTTAAAAAAACTCAACAAAGTTAGTGAGACACAATTTCCTATGCACAAAACCATGTTGACTATCCCGAATCAGTCCTTGCCTTTCCAAATACATGTACATGCTGTCCCTCAGGATTTCATCCAACTACTTGCCCTTCACCAATATCAGGCTCACTGATCTATCGTTCCCTGGCTTTTCCTTACTACCTTTTTAAATAGTGGCACCACACTAGCCAACCTCTAGTCTTCCAGCAAAGAACATAGAACATTACAGCGCGGTACAAGACCTTCGGCCCTCGATGTTGCACCGACCTGTGAAACCAATCTGAAGCCTATCTATCCTACACTATTCCATTTTCATCCATGTGGTTATCCAATGACCATGAAAACCCCCTTAAAGTTGATGATTCTATTACTGTTGCAAGCAGACCATTCCACGCCCCTACTACTCTGAGTAAAGAAACTACCCCTGATATCTGTCCTGTGTCTATCACCCCTCAATTTCAAGCAATGTCCCCTCGTGCTAGCCATCTGAGGAAAAAGGATCTCCCTGTCCACCCTATCTAACCCTCTGATTATCTTATATGTCTCAATTAAGTCGCTTCTCAACCTTCTTCTCTCCAACAAAAACAGCCTCAAGTCCCTCAGCCTTTCCTCATAAGACCTTCCCTCCATACCAGGCAACAACCAGTAAATCTCCACTGAACCCTTTCCAAAGTTTCCACATCCTTCGTATAATGTGGTGACCAGTAGCCTCACCTGTGGCTTTTAATGATACAAACATCTCAGCAAAAGGCCCAGCAATCAATTCACTAGCTTCCCACTGAGCTCTAAGGTACACCTGATCAGGTCCTGGGGATTTATTCACCTTAATGTGTTCTAACACATCCAGGACTTCCTCCTCTCTAGTATGGACATTTTTCAAGATGTCACTATTTATTTTCCCACATTCTCTATCTTCCATATTCTTTTCCACAGTAAACACTGATACAAAATACTTGTTTAGTATCTCTCCCATCTCCTGCAGTTCCACACAACCTTGCTGATGTTTAAGGGCCCAACTGTCTCCCTAGCTACTCTTTTGTCCTTAATGTATATTTGTAGAATCCCTTTGGATTCTCCTTTACCCTACTTGCCAATGCTCTCCAGTCCCCTTTTTTGCCCTCCTGATTTTCTCTTAAGTATACCCCTACTGCCTTTATACTCTTAGAACATAGAACATAGAAAAGTACAGCACAGAACAGACACTTTGGCCCACGATTTGTGTCGAGGTTTAATCCTAATGTCAAATATAATAACTTAACCTACACACCCCTCAACTCACCCCTCTCCATGTGCATGTCCAGCAGTCGCTTAAATGCCCCCAATGACTCTGCTTCCACCACCACAGCTGGCAACGCATTCCATGCATTCACAACTCTCTGCATAAAGAACTTTCCTCTGACGTCTCCTTTATACCTTCTTCTTCTCAGAATTCACTCGATCCCTGCTTATCTATACCAGACATATGCTTCGTTCTTATTCTTGACCAAAATTCAATTTCTCTTGTCATCTTATTTCAGTTTTAGTTGATATTTGTGATGTGTTATTGAGTACATTGCTGAGGTGCACTCTGTGTGTGATGTACTGCTGGATGTTGTGTATCTATCCCAGCTGAAGATAATATGGGACAATACAAGGATAGTAAGACAGATTCTCATAGTTACAGGAAGGACAAATGGATGATCTAGTAAGAATAGATCCAGCAAGTAAGCTTGCTGTGTGTCAGGATGCCCAAGACTGTAGGGAGGCTGTGGAGAAGGTAGCACTGACAGGGACTACTTGCGGACACAGAGATGGGCTCAAGTGCGTATACTTCAACGCAAGGAGTATCAGAAATAAGGTGGGTGAACTTAAAGCGTGGATCGGTACCTAGGACTACGATGTTGTGGCCATAACGGAAACATGGATAGATGAGGGACAGGAATGGCTGTTGGAGGTTCCTGGTTACAGATGTTTCAGTAAGATTAGGGAGGGTGGTAAAAAAGGAGGGGGGCTGGCATTGCTAATTAGAAATGGTATAACGGCTGCAGAAAGGAAGTTTGAGGGGGATCTGCCTCTGGAGGTAGTATGGGCTGAAGTCAGAAATAGGAAAGGTGCAGTCACCTTGTTGGGTGTTTATTATAGGCCCCCCAATAGCAGCAGAGATGTGGAGAAACAGATTGGGAAACAGATTTTGGAAAGGTGCAGAAGCCACAGGGTCGTAGTCATGGGCGACTTCAACTTCCCAAATATTGATTGGAAGCTCTTTAGATCAAGTAGATTGGATGGGGCGGTGTTTGTGCAGTGTGTCCAGGAAGCTTTTCTAAAGCAGTATGTAGAGTGTCCAACCAGAGGGGAGGCCATATTGGATTTGGTACTCGGTAATGAACCGGGACAAGTGGTGGGCTTGTTAGTGGGTGAACATTTTGGTGATGGTGACCACAATTCTGTGACTTTCACCTTGGTTATGGAGAGAGATAGGTGCGCACAACAAGGTAGATTTTACAATTGGGGGAAGGGAAATTAGGATGCTGTAAGACAGGATTTGAGGAGCATACGTTGGGAGCATAGGCTGTCAGGGAAGGATGTGGTGGAAATGTGGAACTTTTTCAAGGAGCAGATACGACGTGTCCTTGATATGTATGTACCTATCAGGCAGGAAAGAAATGGTCGTGTGAGGGAGCCTTGGTTGACGAGGGAGGTTGAATGTCTAGTAAAGAGGAAGAAGGAGGCTTACATAAGGTTGAGGAAACAGGGTTCAGACAGAGCAGTGGAGGGATACAGGATAGCCAGAAGGGACCTGAAGAAAGGGATTAGGAGAGCTAAGAGAGGGCATGAAAAATCCTTGGCGGATAGGATCAAGGATAACCCCAAGGCATTTTATGCGTATGTGAGAAACCTGAGAATGACGAGAACGAGGGTAGGTCCGATCAAGGACAGTAGTGGGAGACTGTGTATTGAGTCGGAAGAGATAGGAGAGGTCTTGAACAAGTACTTCTCTTCAGTATTTACGAACGAGAGGGACCGTATTGTTGAAGAGGAGAGTTTGAAACGGATTGTTAAGCTAGAAGAGATACCTGTTAGGAAGGAAGATGTGTTGGACATTTTGAACAACTTGAGGATAGACAAGTCCCCCGGGCCTGACGGGATATATCCTAGGATTATGTGGGAAGCAAGAGAGGAAATTGCAGTACCGTTGGCATTGATCTTCTCGTCTTCACTGGCAACTGGGGTGGTACCAGGGGACTGGAGAGTAGTGAATGTTGTGCCCCTGTTCAAAAAAGGGAATAGGGATGACCCTGGGAATTACAGGCCAGTTAGTCTTACTTCTGTGGTAGGCAAAGTAATGGAAAGGGTACTGAGGGATAGGATTTACGAGTATCTGGAAAGACACTGCTTGATTAGGGACAGCCAGCACGGATTTGTGAAGGGTAGGTCTTGCCTTACAAGTCTTATTGAATTCTTCGAGGAGGTGACCAAGCATGTGGATGAGGGTAGAGCAGTGGATGTAGTATACATGGATTTTAGTAAGGCATTTGATAAGGTTCCCCATGGTAGGCTTATGCGGAAAGTCAGGAGGCATGGGATAGAGGGAAATTTGGCCAATTGGATAGAAAACTGGCTAACCGGTCGAAGGCAGAGAGTGGTGGTAGATGGTAAATATTCAGCCTGGAGCCCAGTTACAAGTGGAGTTCCGCAGGGTTCAGTTCTGGGTCCTCTGCTGTTTGTAATTTTTATTAATGACTTAGATGAGGGAGTCGAAGGGTGGGTCAGTAAATTTGCAGATGATACGAAGATAGGTGGAGTTTTGGACAGTGAGGAGGGCTGTTGTCGGATGCAGAGGAACTTGGATATGATGCAGAGCTGGGCTGAGGAGTGGCAGATGGAGTTCAACCCTGCCAAGTGTGAGGTTGTCCATTTTGGAAGGACAAATAAGAATGCGGAATACAGGGTTAATGGTAGGGTTCTTGGTCAGGTGGAGGAACAGAGGGATCTTGGGGTCTATGTACATAGATCTTTGAAGGTTGCCACTCAGGTGGATAGAGTTTGTAAGAAGGCCTATGGAGTATTATCGTTCATTAGCAGAGGGATTGAATTCAAGAGTCGTGAAGTGATGTTGCAGCTGTACAGGACTTTGGTTAGGCCACAGTTGGAGTACTGTGTGCAGTTCTAGTCGCCTCACTTTAGGAAAGATGTGGAAGCTTTGGAGAGGGTGCAGAGAAGATTTACCAGGATGTTGCCTGGAATGGAGAGTAGGTCGTACGAGGATAGGTTGAGAGTTCTCGGCCTTTTCTCGTTGGAACGGCGAAGGATGAGGGGTGACTTGATAGAGGTTTATAAGATGATCAGGGGAATAGATAGAGTAGACAGTCAGAAACTTTTTCCCCGGGTACAACAGAGTGTTACAAGGGGACATAAATTTAAGGTGAAGGGTGGAAGGTATAGGGGAGATGTCAGGGGTGGGTTCTTTACCCAGAGAGTGGTGGGGGCATGGAATGCGCTGCCCGTGGGAGTGGTAGAGTCAGAATCATTGGCGACCTTTAAGCGGCATTTGGATAGGTACATGGATGGGTGCTTAATCTAGGTTAGAAGTTCGGCACAACATCGTGGGCCGAAGGGCCTGTTCTGTGCTGTATTGTTCTATGTTCTATGTTCTATGTTCTATGTTCTAATACTTATGGAAATAAAACAGAGTGCAATGATTTTTGTCAGGAATATGATGAGGGGACATGCACCAATAAATCAAAATGTTTGTCATTTTAGTCCGAGAAAGGGCCTCACGCGAAAGTAGAAATTCAATATGTTTTTTTTTAAAAATCACTTTGAGACTCTTGTGGCCCAGAGGTAATGTCATTTCCTCTGAGCCAGGAGGCCTGGGGTCAAGATCCCCTGCTCCAGAGGTGTGACATTATACCTTTTAATAGATTGTTTAGAAAATATGGAGAAAATCAATTGAAACTGAAACCAGTCAGAACAGTTAGAGTTCTCCACGAGTAATAGTTCTTAAACCTGATGTAGTGACAAAATTCTGCACTGATTACAGGAAGGGACATGGAAATCCACACAGACAGTCACCCAACACTGGAATTGAACACAGTTCCCCTGCATTTGAGCCACCATGCCACCCACTCCTATTTAAGAATGCTCCAATTAATTTTCAAAGCCTCTTTAACAAAGTCCTACCTAGTGTTCCTAATTGTTTGGTTTATTTAGATGATATGTTAATTTACCGTAATACCTGTAAACAATGTATACCACAATTGGAAGCCTTTTTGAAGCAGCCACAGTATAATGATAAATCTTGTCAGGAATTAGTTTGGAGGACACAACATAAGACAAGGGCAAGATTTCCAAGGAATATGAAAATGAAGACTTTGGCAGAATTCCCCATTCCTAAATCTAAAGGAGAAATTATGCCAAATTTGGGAATATGTGATTTTTATTGGAAGTTTGCACCAAACTTCAGTTAACGGCATGTCCGACAAATTCCTTACAAAATAAAGGTAAAGCTAATAGATCCTAGAGTCTTGGGGTTTTGCAGCATGGATAAAGGTCCTTCCTCATATTGTATCTGTGCCAGACATCCATCCATCTATTCTAATGCCAGTTTTCCACTATTTGGCCCATAGCCTTGTGTGCAATGGCACATCAAAAGACATCTGAAATCTCTTGAGTGTTCCTGCCTCGATCACCTTCACAGGCAGTGAGTTCCACATTCCCATCCCCCTCTAAGTAAAAACATTTTCCTCAAAACCCCCCTAAACCTCCGACCTTACAATTCTGCCCTGTTATTATTGATCCTGCAACTGAGGGGACCAGCTTTCTATTCACACTGTCCATGTCCCTCAAATTCTTATTCCCTCTATCAAATCCCCTTTCAGCTTTCAGTAATCCAAAGAAAAGAACCTGAGTTTATCCAGCCTCTTGTCAGAGCGAAATTGCTCCATCCCAGACAACATCCTAGCTAAATCTCCTCTGTACCTCCCTAAGAGCCATCACACCCTTCTCATCGTGCAACTCCAATACAACCTCCCTGCTCTTATAATCTATGCCTTAACTGATAAAGGCAAGCTTCCTATAGCCTTCTTAACCACCCAATTAACATGTCCTGCTGATTTCAGGGTCCTGTGGACAAATACCCCAAGATCCCTCTATTCCTCTGAGCTTCCTCGTGTCTGGCCATTCATTGAATACTCCCTTGTCTTGTTACTCCTTTCAAAGTACATGACCTTGCAGTTATCAGGTTTAAATTCTATCTGCCACTGATCTGAATTTGGATTAGTCCATTTATATCCTTATGTAACCTGAGAGTTTTTTCCACCCGATTAACCAATCAATCAATATTTGTGTCATTGGTGAACTTACTTATCATCCCCGACATTTACACCAATATTATTGATATAAATCATAAACAATAAGGGACCCAGCACTGATCCCTGTGGTATGCTATGGCACACCAAGCTCCAGTAACATAAACCGCCTTCTACCACCACTGTTTCCTGTCACTAAACCAATTCTGGATCCCATGAGCTTTTAGCTTTTTTATCAGTCTTCTGTGTGGGACTTTGTCAAAAGTTTTCCTGAAATCCATACAAACTACATCAACAGAACTCTCCTCATCTACACATCTAGTTACCTCCTCAAAAGATCCAACCAAATTTATTTGGTATAACCTCCCTCTGACAAAGCCAAGCTGATTCTCCATGACCAAAATTTCCATTTCCAAATGGAGATTAATTCTTTCCTTCAGAATTGTCTCCAACAGTTTCATTACAATTCCTTGTTTAACTTTATCACCCTTCTTGAATACCGAAACCACATTAGCTGTCCTGAGACTGAAATGAGAAATTTCTTCACCAAGAGAGTGGCGAGTTGCAAAACCACAGGTGCCAGACATTCTCAGTATCTGGTGGCCAAAGACAACCAGGTAACTCAAAGGCTCAAGGAAACAAGTGTTTGACACAAACCTCCACATGGGATATAGTGTTACAGCTGCATCAGCAGCATATAAGCATAGATGCCTGGTACAGGATAAAGTACTGTGCATTTCCCAGGGCTAACGCTGACGTTGAGGAGATAGTGAGATCCTGTGAGTGAACTACAGCAGAACAAAGAACTTTGACACCCTCACAAGATTCTGTAGGTCCCTTAATCCAAAATTCACCAAACAGTGATAATTTCTCCAAGTCAGTATTAACTTTTCCAATTGACAATTCAATGCATTTGTATCAATAGGAAAGAGTGCAACATTCGGTCTGTTTGGGACACCTGAAGAGATCATATCTGGCAATGGGCTGCAATCCCCAGAGACATGTGCCAAATGAAACTAAAACATATGATAGCTTCACTACCTCATCCCAAACCTAGCTGTCTCACTGGGTAAATGAGAGAACTTAAGAACTGCAGATGCTGGAGATCAAAGTCGAAGAGTGTGGTGCTGGAAAAGAGATAAATGGGAGAGGGATGGGGTTGGGGGAAGGTAGCTAAGAATGCTATAGGTAGATGAAGATGGGGGTGAAGGTGATAGGTCAGAGAGGAGGGTGGAGCAGATTTACCTGCACTTCCACACACATCAGCGACTGTATCCGTTGCTCCTGATGTAGCCTTCTCTACATAGAATATACCCTATGAACAAAGAATAATACAGTGCAGAACAGGCCCTTCGGTCCTCGATGTTGTGTTGACCTGTGAACTAATCTAAGCCCATCCCCCTACACTATCCCATCATCATCCATGTGCTTATCCAAGAATTGTTTAAATGTCCCTAATGTGTCTGAGTTACCTACATTGGCAGGTAGAGCATTCCACACCCGTACCACTCTCTGAGTAAAGAACCTGCCTCTGACATCTGTCTTAAATCTATCACCCCTCAATTTGTAGCTATGCCCCCTCGTACAAGCTGACCTCATCATCATTGGAAAAAGACTCTCACTGTCTACCCTATCTAATCCTCTGATCATCGTGTATGTCTCTATCAAATTCCATCTTAGCCTTCTTCTTTCCAATGAGAACAGACCCATGTCTCTCAGTCTTTCCTCATAAGACTTTCCCTCCAAACTAGGCAACATCCTGGTAAATCTCCTCTACACCTTTTCCAATGCTTCCACATCCTTCCTGTAATGGGGCAACCAGACTGTACACAATATTCCAACTGCAGCTGCACTAGCGTTTTGTATAGTTGCAGCATGATATTGCGGCTCCGGAACTACATACCAATAAATCCTAACACACTGTATGCCTTCTTAACAGCACTATTAACCAGGGTGGCAACTTTCAGGGATCTATGTATAAGGACTTCAAGATCCCTCTGCACATCCACAGTACCAAAAATCTTTCCATTGACCCAGTACTCTGCCTTCCTGTTATTCTTCCCAAAGTGCATCATTTCACATTTATAACACCTCACCCTTACCTTGAGGAGACAAGACGCCTACTTGCAGCTTCAGAGAACACCTCCAGGACACAGGTACGAAACAACCCCACTGCCCCATGGCCGAATATCTTAACTCCCCCTCCCACTCCACCAAAGAGATGCGGTGCTGGGCCTCTGCCATTGCCAAACCTTATCCACCTGATGCCTGGAGGAAGAACGCCTCATCTTCTGCCTTGGGACCCTCCAACCACATGGGATCAGTGTGGATTTCACCAGTTTCCTCATCTTCCCTCCCACCACCTTATCCCAGATTCAACCTTCCAGCTCGACACCGTCCTCTTCACCTGTCCTACCTGTCCATCTTCCTTCCCATCCATCCGTTCCACCCTCCTCTCCAACCTATCACCTTCACTCACAAACTGATCTACCTGTGGCATTCTCAGCTACCTTACCCCTCCAGCCCCACCCCCTCCCATTTATCTCTCAGCCCCCTATGGCCACCCCCTCCTTCCTGATGAAGAGTTTATGCTTGAATTCTCTTCCTTCTCTGAGGCTGCCTGACTGGCAGTGCCTTTCCAGCACCACGCTCTTTGTCACTGGGTAAATGGTTTACACAATTGAAGCGCAGGTGCAGGGGGATAAAACTAGCTGCCCACTGACTTATTGTCGCCAGAAGAGATCGTGTTTGGAAGACAAGATAGGACAAGCCTGCCTAGCCATCTTCTGTCCAAAAGTGCCTTATTCTCAATAAATCAGGGATAATGAAGATGGGGGATTTTTAACTCAATCATACCCTAACACCAGGTTATAGTCCAACAGGTTTAATTGGAAACTCTAGCCGCTCCTTCATCAGGTGGTTGTAAGTGGCAGTGCATGATTGAACTGCCATATTTATTGGTCAAAATGTCAGAATCATGCATCCCCTCCTAGTGAACCTAGAGTCTGTAAAATCACGACATCCGTTGGGATAACATTGAGGAGGGAGAGAAGCTAGCTCAGGGAAATGTACAGTACTCCATCAATGCATAGAACACACAGAAACACCAGGATAACAAAGGTGAGGAATAGCAAGGGCAGAACAACAACCAACCTTCTACAACGCAGAAGAAACCGACACACTCACCAAGATCTAGATCTCCAAAAGAATCGTCAAATCACTGTACGTTATTCAGAACCACAGTCTTAACTTCCACATTTTTAAAAATCTTGTTAATGTGTAAATAGTTTTGCAACTACCTCATGTACACATTTTCTCTCAGTCAATGTAATTTTATCTTGGAAAAAAGGGGGATTTGTGATTCAATTTTACGAGGTGAGTATGCTAATAAACCAAGGAACAGGCTAATGCAGATGAACAGGAGCCACGAGGTGTCCATGCAGTAAAGGTAGACTCAGGATATGTCCAGAAATTGCTCTGTAACTGCAAGTTATCAATTTGATTTGAATAAACCTGTTTGAGATTTTCATGTAAATTGAACCTTACATGACTGAGCAATCCAGTGTCGGAATGGTGGTTGTGTGAGGAGAACAGCACTGGAATACGACAGTGAGGAACCAGAGTGTGGAGCCAATGGCAGAGTGCAGCTCAGAGAAACTGAGAACTTCAGAGACCAGACTTTCACTGAGTCTCTGCTGTCCCCTGGTGGAAACTGCGTGAAGCTCATCACAAACATGCACACCAGGGATAGGGCTGGGGTTTGGGACAGTGTGGAGGGGAGAGTTTGTGTCGAGAGGGGTGTCTGTGGGACAGAGTGGGGTGGATTAGGATGGGGATGTGAACATGGGAAGAGTTAGGGCTCACTACGTGATTTAGACTGATTTAAATAAAACTTAAACAGCCCAGGTCCAAGCTGCCGAGGAAAAAAGTTGAAATAAAGTCTGTTGCTAAATAAGGCTTTTCTGCAGCGAAGTCGATTGTGAAAGCTAGGAGGGGGCACAAAACGGAAATTTACAACTTAACTTCCTGAAGCGAGCAAGATGCAGCCAGCTGTTACTCACAAACCTCTCCAACTTCTTCATTCTGCACAACCGCGGGCTCCAAATGGGAAGCAGAGAGTCACAGTCTGACCCACATTGAACTGACTCAGTCTTACAGCTGACACCTGGGCAGGATGAGCTGGAGGGGTTCAGACCGATTTCTGCAGAAAGGAAGCGGGGCAAGTGGCAGAGAGCAACTCTCCTTGCAGCAGAATCAAAGCAGGTGTGAAACTCAGGTCTCCGTTCTTACACATCCATTAAAATTAACATCGTCTTTGAAACTGTACCATTTAATGACTATTGCCTCTCCTCATTCTCTCCATTTAATATACCTTCCCACCAGCTTTCAGTGCATGGCCAATCTTATCTGCTCTCCCACCGTTCCGATCTGTTCCTTATTTACAATGTACTCTGTAACAGTATTTTTTGCAGGGTAAGGGTCACTCACTGGAAAGGTAAAGTCACCATAGCCCCAGAGGATCATGGGGCTGCTCTCTCTCGTTATTCAGAGACAACTGGTGGTGGTTTAACCCGAGGGTCACTATGCCTCAGGTGAAGGGGGAGGTTCACCAGGAGAGCCCTTTTAAGATACCCTCAGCCAATATAGGAATCAAACCCGTGATGTTGATGTCATTTCTGCATCACAGACCAGCTGTGTGCTCAGGGTGTGGGTTAGTGTTAGCTCAGTTGGCTGGAGAGCTGGTTAGCAATGCGGAGTGATGCCAGCAGTAAGACTTAATCGTGCAGGTCCTATCTCCCCGGTCTTGCCCCAAGCCTGAGGTCATAGGGTCATAGGGCTGTACAGCATGGAAACAGATCCTTTGCTCTAACTCGTCCATGCTGACCAGATATCCTAAATTAATCTAGTCCCATTTACTAGCACAGGGCCCATATCCCTCTAAGCCTTTCCTGTTCATGTACCCATCCAGATACCTTTTAAATACGGTAATTGTACCAGCCTCCACCACTTCCTCTGGCAGATCATTCCATACACGCATCACCCTTTACATGAAAAAGTTGCCTCTTAGGTCTCTTTTATATCTTTCCCCTCTCACCCTAAACCCATGCCCTCTAGTTCTGGAGTCCCCACCCAGGGAAAAGACTTTGCCTATTTACCCTATCCATGCTCCTCATAATTTTATAAACCTCTACAAGGTCACCTTTCAGCCCTGGCCTGTTCAGCCTCTCCCTATAGTTCAAACTCTCCAACCCTGACAACATCCTTGTACGTCTCCCTGTATTGAATGCACCAATGGAGTTGAGGTGGAGATGGTCAACAGCGTTGAGTCCCTGGGAGTGGAAATGTTGATGTAATGGTCAGGAGAGCACAGCAACACCTCTCTTTCCTCAGGAGAGTAAGGAAATTCAGCATGTCCACAAGGAGGCTTCCCAATTTTAATAGATGCACCACAGAAAGCATCCTATCCGAAAGCATCACGACATGGGTACAGCAACTGCTATTCTTAAGATCGTAAGAAACTATAGAGAGACATGAACACAGCCCAGTCCATCACGCAAACCTTGCCTTCCATCCATTGACTCCATCTGTACTTCCCCGCTGCCTCAGGAAGGCAACCTACACAATCAAAGTCTGCTCCCACTCTGGTTACACTCGCTTCCATCAGGCAGAAGATACAAAAGTTTGTGTATATCTACGAACAGATTCAAGAACAGCTTCTTCCCCACTGTTATCAGACTTCAGAGCAGCCTTACAGTCTGGGATGACTATGGCGTCTTATTGTGGAGGAGCCAGTGCTGCATTGGGGTGGACAAAGTTAAAAATCACTCAACACCAGGCCGCAGTCCAACAGGTTTTACCTGGAAGCACCGCCTCCCTAGGACCACAAGACAGAATCTACTGCAAAAGATCACAGCGTCATGCAACTGAAACAATACACTGAACCTACAACCCATTCTAAAAGATAAAAGCCTTAACAACAATCTAGGTTTATGCAATGTATCATTTCAGTTGCATGACACCACGATCCACTGTCACAAATTGTGTCCCATGGTCCCGCTTCACAATCACCCAATGAATGAGTAACGTTCCAAAAGCTAGTATAAGTAGCCCCTGCTATTCGAAAGAAGACCATTCCCAGAAAACCTTTCATAGACCAGAAATGGCATAAAGCGAAGGTGCGTGATTGTGTGGTGACCTTCAGGTTAAACTCCCTGCCAGTCTTCCTTCTCTCATGAGTCAGTGGGACTATGCCAGCTTTATTGTTAACAATCACTATCTATCCAGAGTTAGTGTTTATTCAGGATAAGATTTTCATGACAGCTCCAGACTGTATCTCAGCCTCAAGATGCTGTTCAGTGCCTGTACATTATATTACATAATTTATGTTTATATCTGTATGGTCCAAACAGCTTCACTACTGATTAACAGATTTGCCTGTGGATTCAATGTATCCCAGTGCACTCCCAATGTGGATTCCTGAATGTCTCTAAAATCAAAGTGGTTAAAGATGGTCACACTCAGTATTACAAGAAATTGAGTTAAAGATCCACAGTTGATAAGAAATTTTGCACACGGGGTTATGATGTTTTATTTACTTGTCGGGTATGATATACACATCATCCTCTGGGTTAGCAACAGACCCTGTGTAATTACAATAAACAGGTTGCTCATTTAAATAAATATCACAGGCTGGGTCACTTTCCAGGTAATATGTGTCATCCAGACTCTTCAGATTCCTGGAAAGAAAGGAATATGCCATTAAAAACAGAATAGAAGCTTCTGATTTCACTCTTCCCTCAAGGGGTTCTCCCCAGAAATCCATACCACCTGAGATGCCTTGGAGAGATTCTGACACTAACTGCTCTCCCAGAATGAGTAGCTCTGTCACCTTGGCTGGTTTGTGACTGGACTATTCTCCTGATAGCTCTTTACACACCCATACCTGCTTCGGCCTTACTCTCCCTGGGAGATGCTTAAAAACAATTCAACTTCATGGCATTGAAAATGTTCATCAACTCAGCCTCTGAAGCTGAACCCAGAGCTGAAGGGTCAGGAAATCAGCTTACTTCATTACTGCCAAAATTGTTTTTTCCTTATTTGTTCATGGGATGTGGGCATCGCTGGCTAGGCAGCATTTATTGCCCATCCCTATTAGGATCTGGAAGCCCTGGTCCTCAGCTTCACTCTGTGCAATCACACATTCCTCTAATCACCCTGGGGGCTGTGGTTGGACATCGTGGTGCTATCAGTGTAGTGAGTTGGAGATTCTGCAGATTGCCAGTGACAGCTTCATCACACCCACAATTTTGAACTTTTCCAACCCAGGCAGTTGACAGAATAGTTAGAGGTGTGCCTTTGTGTAGATTTCCTCCCACAGTCCAAAGAAGTGCAGATTAGGTAAACTGGCCATGCTAAATTACCCATAGTGTTCAGGATGTGTAGGTAGGTGCAGTAGTCAGGGGAAATGTAGAGTAATAGGGTAGGGGAATAGGTCTGGTTGGGTTGCATTTCGGAGGGTCAGTCTGGACTGTTGGGCCAAATGGCCTGTTTCCACATTGTAGGGATTCTGTGATTCTTTGTCCTTTTCTCTGACTATTGTGGTCAGTGGTATTGACTAAAACAGACATTCTCTGATTGGACCAGTTAGCAACTTATACTGAGTTACAGGACCTGGATATGTAATTCAGGTTGGCTTTTGAGGGGAATGAGGAAGTGCTCTATCTCCTAAACCAGACCAGTTTCTGGTCTGTGAATGTACTTACCAATTGGTTGGGCAAAGTCTTGTTTAGCTGTTAGCATCTCATCTGTCATCTGCCTCCTTTCTCAATATACCTGCCATACCCCACACCAATGGCCAAAATGCCAATGAGGTCAAGATGCTGGGGCGGAGTCCTGCCCAGCAAGAGCTGCTAGCCAATCAGAGACTGGAAGCTCTTCCATGCAACAGTGTTGCTGAGGAGGATGGGGCACTGCCGGTAGTCCCAGGCTCAGAGAGGATCCAACCCAGAGAAATGTAATGCTTGGGCAAACAGGTACAGGGACAGGAGACAAAGGGCTTGAAAGCCAGGGCAGTGGGTGGCTCCCAATGCCCTTCAATCTGTCACTCACTGAGCCCCCCTACCAATCCACAAGCTATCTGCAACCTTAGCTGTCCTGCAAGTTGGTTGATGTGATTGGATTAATCCCATTGGTGGTAGCATGAGGTCCTTTTGTGGTCATTAATTGGTCACTTCAGGGCCTCAATTGGTGGCAGCATGGGGAGGTCAACTATGGGCTATGTGCTGGAGATGGGATGGTAGCAGGGTTCAGGTCTGGTGTCATCCTGTCTCCTACTTCACCACCAGAGAGACAAAAGATTCTGCCCACAATTTCTGGTGTGTTCATAGATGTACACACTCAAAGCTGCTACTGTCAGATTATGTTTGCGTTGTCACAATCACTGTGTGTATATTTACAACATTCCAGTTCCAATATTTCAACTATAATGAGGCTGTTTCTTTCACAGAGATGTACAAACTTGTAGTCACTCGTGTGTTGATGCATTGCCACGGTGACTTGTTCACAGTTTCACTCCACTTTACCTGTCACATCTTCCCCACGCGCTATCACATTCCCCCATCACCATGTTCTCGTAATCCTTGTGAACCATCTGTTGTTTCCTGATCCCGCTCGAACCTTCCGGCTTCTCTGTAGCTGCAGCTGGATCTTTCCAGTTTGTTGTGCTAACGTATCTTTGTTGACCATGATCCGAGGAAGAAACGGAATGGCGTTTGTTTGGGGAGTGGGCATTGCTGCTCTTGCGTTTGGAGAAATATTTGCTTAGGGCAAAAGCCGCAATTCCAACGACGAGGAACGTGAGCAATGGAACAAGAACATAGATGGAAATGCGATTGATCCTGTCACACTCAGCGCTGTAAAAACTGCTCACGTTGAATGTACTGAAATTGTTTGCTCCATTGCAATTCAGATTCTCGAGGAAACTCTGTGTACAGTTCTCTGCTTTATTACAATTCTCTGTCAAATCTTTCAAAACAGCGCAAGAACACTGAAAGATAACTTGGACTTCCTGAATGATGCTGAAAGGAATGGATTTTAGAGGGTTCCCATTTACATTCAATACTTTTAAGTTTTCAAAGTTTAGAAGGAGATTTTTTGGAAGCTGTTGGAATTCGTTATTCATGAAATTTAGTTCGATCAGCTCGGAATTGCGAGAAATGTTAATAATCCGGGTCATTCCGCAGCTTTCCAGTGAGAGCTTTCTCACACCCTTGATTTTTAACTTGTTCCAATCCAGGCAACTGAGGGAACAGTTAGAAGCAGTAGCTTTGTTCCCTTCTCTGACTATTGGTGTCTCTGTACAATGTGAACCCATTGTCCACTGGATGTGAAGCAAACTGAGAACCACTGTCAATATCTTCATCCTGTGCGAATGAACGAAATGCTTTCAGTTATAAACTTCAATTCTGCATCAACTATTTCCCCATATCATCCCCCCTCTATAATCAAGAGGATCTATTTTAATACTCTGCAGTTTATCAAATAATCGCATGACGTAGGATATGACAATAACACTCCAACTTCACACAAAACTCTTGTGTTCCACCTTCAGGCGGTGGCCTGTGCTGCACCTCAGTGAAGGGGACTACAACACTGTGCATTTGTGTATCACCAAACTAAAAATGGGGCAGAGTCTCAATTCAACATTCCATCTGAAAGTTGGCACTTTTGACAGTGCAGCACTCCCTCCTGGACAAACAAGAACTCAAAATAAGACCAGGAGTCAACCATACAGCATATCAAGTCCTCTCAACATTGTCATGGCTGACCTTCCAGTCCTATTTTCCTGCCAACTCTCTATATCCTCAATTCTCTGAGAAATCTACAGATCCCACCATGAAATAGAGTCAGTAATGGAAATTCCACAACCCTTGGGGGCAGAGAATTCCAAAGATATGCAATCTTAAATAATCAAGGCCCCAGTTTTCTCAATTCCCCAGAACAAGAAAACAATCTTTCAGTGTCAACCCTGACAAGCCCCTTCATTCTCTTGAATGACTTTTAAAATAAGTTAGACTTTGTTTTGTTGCCCAAATACTTAACCTGCTCACATTACACCACGGTCTGTCTGCACCCACTTCTATTTTGAACTTAGCATTATTAACACATTTGCACAGATTACTCTCTAACTCTTCCTCAAACTTATTAATACAGATTGTAAACAGCAAGACCCAGCTCGAAGTATTCATCCTCTGAAAGTGCGGCACTCCCTCAGCACTGACCCTCCAACAGTGCGGTGCTCCCTCAGCACTGACCCTCCAACAGTGCGGCACTCCCTCAGCACTGACCCTCCAACAGTGCGGCACTCCCTCAGCACTGACCCTCCAACAGTGCGGTGCTCCCTCAGCACTGACCCTCCAACAGTGCAGTGCTCCCTCAGTGCTGACCCTCCAACAGTGCGGTGCTCCCTCAGTGCTGACCCTCCAACAGTGCAGCACTCCCTCAGCACTGACCCTCCGACAGTGCGGCACTCCCTCAGCATTGACCCTCCGACAGTGTGGCGCTCCCTCAGCACTGACCCTCCAACAGTGCGGCGCTCCCTCAGCGCTGACGCTCCGACAGTGCGGCACTCCCTCAGCACTGACCCTCCGACAGTGCGGCGCTCCCTCAGTACTGACCCTCCAACAGTGCGGTGCTCCCTCAGCACTGACCCTACAACCCTACAACAGTGCGGCACTGTCCTCTGACAATGCATCACTCCTTCAGTAAAGACCCTCTGACAGTGTGGCACTCCCTCAGCACTGACCCTCTAACAGTGCAACATTCCCTGCGACAATGCCACACTCCCTCAGCACTGACCCACCAACAGTGTAGCACTCTCTAAGCACTGACCCTACAACCCTACAACATTGCGGCACTGTCTTCTGACAGTGCAGCACTATCCTCTGACAATGCAGCACTCCCTCAGCAAAGACCCTCTGACAGTGTGACACTCCTTTGGTGCTGACCCTCCAACAATGCAACATTCCCTCAGTACTGACCCTCTGACAATGTGGTATTCCCTCTACTGACCTTCTGACAGTGTAGCTCTCCCTCAGCATTGACCTCCCAACAGTGCAACGTTCCCTTAGTACTGACCCTCCAGCAGTGCAGCAGTTCCTCAGCACAGACTCTCGGCAGTGCAGCACACTGTCAGCACTGACCCTTGGACAGTGTGGCACTCTCTAAGCACTGACCCTATGACCCTACAACAGTGCAGCACTATCTCTGACAATTCATCACTCCTTCAGCAAAGACCCTCCAACAGTGTGATACTCACTTGGCACCGACTCTCTGACAGTGCAGCATTCCTTTGGCACTAACCCTCTGCAGTGCTGCACTCCCTGAGTACTGATCCGCCGACAGTGCAGTGTTCCCTCAGTACTGACCCTCCGACAGTATAGCTCTCCCTCAGCATTGACGTCCCGACAGTGCGGCATTCACTTAGTCCTGACACTCCGACAGTGCAGCACTCCCTCATTACTGACCTTCTGACAATATAGCTCTCCCTCAGCACTAACCCTCCAACTGTGTAGCTCTCCCACAGCACTGACCCACCAACTGTGTGGTGCTCCCTCAGTACTGACTCTCTGACAGTGCAGCTCTCTCTGAGCACTGACCCTCCGATAGTGCAGCTCTCCTTCAACATTGAGCCTTCGACAGTGCAGCACTCCCTCAGCACTGAGCCTTTGACAGTGTGACCCTCCCTCCGCACTGACTCTCCAACAGTGGGGTGTTCTCTCAGCACTGACCGTCTGATGGTGTGGCACTCCCTCGGCACTGTCAAGGGGAGCGTCAACCTGTAACATTTGCTCTTTAACGTGATCTTCAGTCTGAAAAACTTGAGAGCTCCCAGCTGAGTTCTAGCTTGAGAATGAAACAAACAGGATTTCATGACAATCTAACAGCCTTTTGGTCACCTGTTATATTCACTGAGATACACTGGGAAGCAAGCTCTGCCAAGAGTTGCGATTAGTTCTGTTGCTCTCAGTGAGTAGGAAAGACACAGAGATAAAGAAAGGAATGCAGGTGTAGGCTGCATTTTCTTGAACATAGTAGCAGGATTTGCCAATCAAACCTGTGTTTGCACCCCATATTTAATAAGATCATTGCTGATCTCATTGTGGTATCATCTCAACTTTCCTGTCTGCACCTCATGATCCTATTCTATCCAAAATATAACGAACAGGGCTTGGATAAAATTAAAGACCTAACCTCCCCTGCTTTCTGGGGATGACAATTTCACACTTGAATAGCCGTTTCAGAGAAAAGGTTTCCCTCACCTCTGTCTTCAAAGGGAAACCTATAATTCTCAAACAATACTATCAGGTTTTAGTCTTTGCAGAACAGTGAACATCATCCAGGTATCGAGTCTATCCACTCCCATTAAGAACTTCAATGATCTCATAAGTTCCCTTCTCATTCTTACAGACTCCAATGGATACAATCTTAACCTGCTCAACCATAAGAAAAGCCCTACATCCCAGGATTGAGCTGAGTGAACTTTTTCTGAACTGCTTCTGCAATAAGTATACCACTTTTCAAATAGGATTTCGAAATTGTACACAATAACCAGCTGTGAAGGGAAATTGACAAATATGTAAATGCTGAAACAATTGCAGCAAAGAGTTAGTGGACTGCCTATGGATGAGACAGACTACTGAATCTTTTCCTTACCTTGTCAGAGATTATCTCATCTAAATGTCTGGGCTCTTCGTCAAAGAACTGAGCTGAGTTTTTGAACAAACTCAATTTTGTTGATGGAAAGAGGAAACTGGCTGAAGGGAATATACACAGGAAGCTGTGGCTGATTTTGCAAATTCTAGATCCTCCTGTCATCAATTTTAAGAACTGGAATTATTTTTAAAAATTTAGCATCTAATGTTTCTGGGTAAGGAACTGAAACTGTTACGAAAATACCAGTTCCCCACTAACACGATAGAATCAGGAAGGAGGGGAAGAGGATTAAAGATTGTAGATTCCTCAGATAGCAGTTCCATTCCCTTTTTTAACAAATAGTTCAATGTGAATGTTAAAGGGTAAAGTTACCATTGTCCCAAAGGACCACAGGGCTGCTCGCTCATCAGACAGTGAAAGGGACACTGAGAGAGAGGGGCACAGAAAGAGAGAGCACTGGTGGTGTTTTAACCTGAGGTCCATTTAAAAGTTAAATGCTGAAACTAACATGAACATTTCCCACCAACAACTATTTCACGCTAAGCAGACTGTAAAGTTCTGGAGGAGGGTTATTAGACTTGAAATGTTAACTCTGTTTCTTTCCATAGATGCTGCCCCACTGAATTTCTCCAACAATTTCTGTTTTTGTTTCAGGTTTCTAGCATCCACAGTTTTTCATTTTATATTATCCCACAGTTTACTTGTCTGCTGTTCATAAATTCAGTTCTTCTCTGTAAAATACTCACTGGACAGCTTTCTGCAAACTGCAAATTTTAGTTGTCACTGGGAAAAAAAATTAGTCCTGGAGTAAAAGTGTATACTACACATCTTTGCATAATGTACATATACAGACTGCCTTGTTTACTATTGAGAAAATTGCTGAATGCACTGTTCTCTGGGAACACATCCCCCAAAATGGGAGATTATAATCCATGAAGGACAGGCTTTAATCATAAGGAGGAACAAAGTCTGGGGACAAAGTCTGACTTGAATATCAGCTGTAGGAAAGCAGGGACAGAGAAACAATATCCTGCCAGGTTAGTGAGGTGGTTAAAGCAATCTGGGAGTCATTTCCAAGTGAATAGAATTGAAGAGCAGGGAAGTGTTAATCTAATATTGAACCTTGGTCAGACAATACTAGCAATACAGCAAAAGCCTCCAGTCTCCACATTATGGAAAGGACATAGAGGCACTGGAGAGATGCAAAAGCATTCATTTGAATGGTACCAGAACCATAGGCTTTACCTCCCTAAAAGTTTGAACTGATCAATTTGCAGAAAGGGATGTTGAGGGATGCCCTAATGGATGTCTTCCAAAAGATATGAACAGTTTTATCATCCAGACACAGAACAATGATAAACAGTTGTCAATCTGAAACCTCTTTCCTTCTCCACTAATGAAGCCAAAGCTGCTGAGAATTGCCAGCATTTCGCGTTTACAGTTCTCTGGATTTTTCTTCTTGTGGTAGAGGCAGTATTTTGTTCTGAATATCAATAAAGGTGGGGGGTCTCACAGGAGTGCACAAGGTGTGGCTCAGCTAAGGATGGGTTCCTCATATCACTGACGATAGGTAGAAGGAGGGATAAGGTCCCTCAGGTAGAGTTTAGGGACTTAGGAATTCAGAGTTTGATAAAGAGGATCTCAAAAGTAGGAATCAATTATTATAGCCAGTTCAACACAGCAGCAATTGGAGAGTTGAAGGACAGCAGGACAAGAGATACAGTGCAGGAAAGATAATATGAGCCTGGGACACTGGGACCAGTTATAAGGCAATTTCAATCTGTTCAGGCTCAATCGTTCGCACAAATCAGGACACAGCGGGGAGGGGAGGGAGTTGCTGAGGCTGGCGATTTTAAACAAATTTGCCACATGGTTGAGAACTAGGATATTGAATTAGAAAGTGACAGAGAGAGCACTAAAATAAGAAACAAAGGGCTGTGATTGTTTGAACGTCAGTTTTGTCAAGTTTCTGTCCATGAAACATAGGGAATGCTTCACAGCACCTTACTAAACCAGCCTTGTGAATAACCTACCCTGACCCTATGGCACTCTCTCACCTGATTGTAGCCCACCCTACTGTAGTGATTGGAATGAGGTCAGCCAGGTGGACCTCACAGAATATGAGTTCCCTGATTAGACCAGATTAACAGCCCCAGTCAGGGAGCCCTGGCTGATGGCTGTATTTACTGAGAGCTGACACTATGGAAACTGGACCAGTATAAAGGACTATGTACACGTAAATGAAGGGAGACTTGGTGATGGAATACCAGGCTCTGTGGGTTATTTCAGTGGCAACAAGAGAAAAGCACGTTCTTGAACAAATTTGCTTGCAACAATGATCTTGAATTGTGGTAAGTATTCCCAACATCATGCCATTATTTGAGAAGTTTGACTTGCTGTCAAAGACTGGGCCCAGTATTTGGAAAGAATGAATTAGTTTTTTCTGGGCAAATGGCATTAGGAAATGAAAACCAATAAGTAATTCTCCTGACAGTTTGTGAACGTTGGGTTTGTACAAGAATTCAGCCAGGCTTAGGAACCTGGGGGGGATGGGGGAACCTTTACAGTTTAAGGGCACAACTTCAGTTCTGGTCTCTTTTGAGAAGCAGCTGATTCAGTTACCACTGATTGGAGTCAAAGGCTCAGCCGAAGCTAAATTGTTTGAGAAGATTCACCTAGATTGGCTCTACATTTTCCAGTTAGAAAATGGCTCCCTGACTTAAATCCTAATAAAACAACCAGAGGTTTTTCAGTAAGATCAAGGGACTATTGAAGGAGCCAAGGCCATCTTGCATGTTGACCAGGAAGCAAACCCATGATTCTGGAAGGCCCACTCAGTGCCATTTGCCTTACATATAAAAATAGAGGCAGGCAGAAATCAGGGGCTGGCAAGCAAAGGAATCATCGAACCAGTCCAGTTTGTGGAATGGGCAGCAAGACCATACCATTTGTGAAGCCCAACGGGTCAGTTCATCCACTGTGGGGATTTAAAACAAATGGAAAACTGCTTTCCATAGCTGGATAAATACCCACTCCCTTGCATAGAGGATTTATATATAAATTTGGAAGGAAAGTGCTGTCCTTCGCAAAGCTGGATATGAGCCATGAGTACTCGCAATTGTGGTTAGATGAGGATTCCCATAAGTATTCTACAATTAAAACCCATAATGGCTTGTACCAATATACAAGACTGCCATTTGGGGTACCCTTTGACAATCCTTGGTTTGCACCTCTCTCCCCACCAACCCCCAAACCCCCAGGTACCTTCCCCTGTAACCTGCAAGATGCAAAACCTGCAGATCCACCACCCCTCTCACCTCTGTCCAGGGCCCCAAACAGTCCTTCCAAGTGAGACACCTGCCTCTCTTCCAACCCAGTTTACTGCATCAGGTGCTCCTGATGTGGGCTTTACATCGGGAAGACCAAACGTAAACTTAGGGAACAATTCGCTGAGCATCGTAGCCAGACCCACAAGGGCCAACTGGACCTCCCAGTCACTGCCCATTTCAGTTACCCTAATCACTCCCTTTTGACATGTCCATCCTTGGCTTCCTCCATTGCCATAGTGAACCACACCACAAATCTCATCTTTTGCCTGGGCAGCCTACAGCCGAGAAGACTCAAAATTGAGATCTCCAATTTCAAATAATCTTCCTTCCCTTCCCCCCGACTCCCTTCCCAGCCCCTCCCCTTCCCTTCCAATCCTCCGAGCCACCAACTGGATTTATTCCTCCCATTGACCAACCAAGTCGTACCCTCTACCTGTCTTCATCTATCTCCACTTCACCACCTTGCCCTCACCACCCCTTTTATCTGCAGACCCGCATACTCACCTCCAGACCTGAAGAGGGGTTACACCCGAAACATCGACTTCTCCACCTCCTGATGCTGCCTGCCTTGCTGTGTTCTCCCAGCCTCCTGCCTGTCCCTCCTGATGCTGCCTGCCTTGCTGTGTTCTCCCAGTCTCCTGCCTGTCTACTTTGGATTGCAGTATCTGCAGTTTCTTTGTCTCTAATGAAGGATGCTATCAAGCTAGAGAGGGTTCAGAAGAGATTTACCAGGATGTTGCTAGTAATGGATAGTTTAAGTTATAAGGACAGACTGGGTAGGCTGGGAACGTTTTCACTGAAATGTAGGAGGTGTGAGGAGTGACCTTATACAGGTTTATACAATCATGAAAGCATAGATAAGGTGAGTAGCAAAGGTGTTTTCCTTAAGCTGGGTGAGTTCAACATTGGGGGACATATTTTTTAAGATGAAAGAGAAAGATTTAAAATGGACCCCAGGGGCAATGTTTTCACACACAGAGTGGTTCTTATGTGAAATGAACTATCAGAGGAAGTAGTGGATGCAGGTACAGTTTGGAAGTTTAAAAGACTAGGAGAAGGTGAGGACTGCAAATGCTGGACATCAAAGTCGAAGAGTGTGGTGCTGGAAAAGCACAGCTAGTCAGGCAACTTCCATGGAGTAGGAGAATGGACATTTTGAGCATAAGCCCTTCATCAGGAATGAGGCTTGTGGCCCAAGGGCACTGAGATGCTGCCTGACCGGCTGTGCTTTTCCAGCACCACACTCTTCGACATTTAAAAGACATTTGGATAAGTACATGAACAGGAAAGGTTCAGAGAGATGTGAGCCAAATGCAGGCAAGTTTAGTTTGGGAAACGTGGTTGGCATGGACGAGTTGGACCGAAGATTCTTCGTGAGTACTGCCTGACTCTATGAAACCACACTGTCTTTGGGCCTGCCCTGTCAGTGGCACCTCCCCCTCTCTGAAAAGGAGCAGAGTATGAGATTTGTTTTCTTCACTCACAGGATAAGGGTGTTATTGGTTACGCCCAATGGTTATTTTTATTACCCATTGTAGGCCAAACCAGGCCAATCATTGATCAAAGGACATGAGGGAACAGATGGAATTTTCTAACAGTTGACAATGATTTCATGCTACCATTAGACTTCTAATTCCACAATCTGCCATGGAAGAATTCAACCTCAGAACATTACCTGACTCTCTGGATTAACAGCCAGCAGCACAACCAGTAGACCATCACCTCACCAATGTATGCTGGTAGGAAAAAGTATTTCTAAATGGGAAAAGCTTCAGAAATATGAAGGTGTCCTGATTCAGGATTCTCTTCAGGTAATGTAAGGCTTCAGTTTGAAATTAGCAAGGAAAAACAGAACTTGTTAGAAAAGTTCAAGTCTGGCAGTACCTGTGGTGAGAAAGCAGAGTTAATGTTTTGGGTTCGATGACCCTTGATCAGAAATGCATTAATTTCAAGAGGACTAGAATGTAAGACCCCTGATTTACCACTCTATAAGGCTCTGATTATACTGCGTTTGGAATATTGTAAGCAGGGTCCTGTATCTAAGATGCGCTTGTGCTGGAAGGGATCCATAAGGGCAAGAATTATAAGAATGATCCTGGGCATGTAGGGCTTGTCATGCAATGGATGGCTGAGGATTCTGGTTCTGCACTCAATACTTTTGAAGACGGAGGGGGCAATCTCATTGAAACTTAAAACTGAGACGCCTGGATAGAATGGACATGGAAAAGACTTTTCCATTCATTGGAGAATAGGACGCCAAGGCACAGCCTCAGAGTGAAGGGGAACCCTTTTTGAGTGAGATGAGAATGTTCTTCAGTCAGATGTTGGTTAATCTGCAGAACTCCTTGTTGGAGAGGGCTGTGGAGGCTCGGTCATTGAGTGTCATTACCACAGAGAGAGATACGTTCTTGATCAATAAGTGGATCAGGATTACGGGAGAAGGCAGTAAAAACATAAACCAAACATGATCAGATGATGGAATGGACCTGATGGGTCGAATGGCCTAAATGTCTTCCCATAGAACATTATCTGCCGCCATGCCCCATTGGTGGAACCTATCAGGCTCTTGGCCCCGCCCCTACATCTGACCCCGCCCATCACTTTGACACCGCCCCACCCACTGACCACGTCCCGCCCCCTGACTCCGCCCCGCCCCGGACTCCGCCCCACCACCTGACCCCGCCCCACCACCTGACTCCGCCCCACCACCTGACCCCGCCCCACCACCTGACCCCGTCCCGCCCCCTGGCTCCGCCCCGCCCCCTGGCCACCACCTGACCCCGTCCCGCCCCCTGGCTCCGCCCCGCCCCCTGGCCCCGCCCCTCATTGACCCCGCCCCCGCGGTAAGATGGCGGAGTCAGGTTCTGGCGAGTGTCCGGATGTGGGGGGGAGCAGGTAAATACACACATCGGGACTGCGCTGCGATGGCGCCGCATTCATCCAACTCCGAACACACCGAGTGTGACAGTGGCCGCCCCTCCCCCCGATATCGTCTCTCCCCCCCCTTCCCGTCTCTCTCCCCCCCTTCCCGTCTCTCTTCCCCCCCCTTCTCTCTCCCCCCTTCCCGTCTCTCCCCCCCTTTCCGACTCTCTTCCCCCCCCCGTCTCTCTCCCCCCCCCCGTCTCTCCCCCCCCCCCCGTCTCTCCCCCCCCTTCCCGTCTCTCCCCCCCCTTCCCGTCTCTCCCCCCCCCTTCCCGTCTCTCTTCCCCCCCCCGTCTCTCTCCCCCCCTTCCCGTCTCTCTCCCCCCTTCCCGTCTCTCCCCCCCCCATCCCGTCTCTCTCCCCCCCATCCCGTCTCTCTCCCCCCCATCCCGTCTCTCTCCCCCCCATCCCGTCTCTCTCCCCCCCATCCCGTCTCTCTCCCCCCCATCCCGTCTCTCTCCCCCCCATCCCGTCTCTCTCCCCCCCTTCCCGTCTCTCTCCCCCCCATCCCGTCTCCCCCCATCCCGTCTCTCTCCCCCCCATCCCGTCTCTCTCCCCCCCATCCCGTCTCTCTCCCCCCCATCCCGTCTCTCTCCCCCCCTTCCCGTCTCTCCCCCCCCCTTCCCGTCTCTCCCCCCCCCTTCCCGTCTCTCCCCCCCCCTTCCCGTCTCTCCCCCCCCCTTCCCGTCTCTTCCCCCCCCTTCCCGTCTCTTCCCCCCCCTTCCCGTCTCTTCCCCCCCCCTTCCCGTCTCTTCCCCCCCCCTTCCCGTCTCTTCCCCCCCCTTCCCGTCTCTTCCCCCCCCCTTCCCGTCTCTTCCCCCCCCCTTCCCGTCTCTTCCCCCCCCCTTCCCGTCTCTTCCCCCCCCCTTCCCGTCTCTTCCCCCCCCCTTCCCGTCTCTTCCCCCCCCTTCCCGTCTCTTCCCCCCCCTTCCCGTCTCTTCCCCCCCCTTCCCGTCTCTTCCCCCCCCTTCCCGTCTCTTCCCCCCCCTTCCCGTCTCTTCCCCCCCCTTCCCGTCTCTTCCCCCCCCTTCCCGTCTCTTCCCCCCCCTTCCCGTCTCTTCCCCCCCCTTCCCGTCTCTTCCCCCCCCTTCCCGTCTCTTCCCCCCCCTTCCCGTCTCTTCCCCCCCCTTCCCGTCTCTTCCCCCCCCTTCCCGTCTCTTCCCCCCCCTTCCCGTCTCTTCCCCCCCCCCTTCCCGTCTCTTCCCCCCCCTTCCCGTCTCTTCCCCCCCCTTCCCGTCTCTTCCCCCCCCTTCCCGTCTCTTCCCCCCCCTTCCCGTCTCTTCCCCCCCCTTCCCGTCTCTTCCCCCCCCTTCCCGTCTCCCCCCCCCCCGTCTCTCTTCCCCCCCCCCCCCCGTCTCTCTTCCCCCCCCCCCCCGTCTCTCTTCCCCCCCCCCCCCGTCTCTCTTCCCCCCCCCCCCCGTCTCTCTTCCCCCCCCCCCCGTCTCTCTTCCCCCCCCCCCCCGTCTCTCTTCCCCCCCCCCCCCGTCTCTCTTCCCCCCCCCCCCCCGTCTCTCTTCCCCCCCCCCCGTCTCTCTTCCCCCCCCCCCGTCTCTCTTCCCCCCCCCCCCGTCTCTCTTCCCCCCCCCCGTCTCTCTTCCCCCCCCCCCGTCTCTCTTCCCCCCCCCGTCTCTCTTCCCCCCCCCCGTCTCTCTGCCCCCCCCCGTCTCTCTGCCCCCCCCGTCTCTCTGCCCCCCCCGTCTCTCTGCCCACCCCGTCTCTCTGCCCACCCCGTCTCTCTGCCCACCCCGTCTCTCTGCCCACCCCGTCTCTCTGCCCACCCCGTCTCTCTGCCCACCCCGTCTCTCTTCCTTCCCACCCCCGTCTCTCTTCCTTCCCACCCCCGTCTCTCTTCCTTCCCACCCCCGTCTCTCTTCCTTCCCACCCCCGTCTCTCTTCCTTCCCACCCCCGCCTCTCTTCCTTCCCACCCCCGCCTCTCTTCCTTCCCACCCCCGCCTCTCTTCCTTCCCACCCCCGCCTCTCTTCCTTCCCACCCCCGCCTCTCTTCCTTCCCACCCCCGCCTCTCTTCCTTCCCACCCCCGCCTCTCTTCCTTCCCACCCCCGCCTCTCTTCCTTCCCACCCCCGCCTCTCTTCCTTCCCACCCCCGCCTCTCTTCCTTCCCACCCCCGCCTCTCTTCCTTCCCACCCCCGCCTCTCTTCCTTCCCACCCCCGCCTCTCTTCCTTCCCACCCCCGCCTCTCTTCCTTCCCACCCCCGCCTCTCTTCCTTCCCACCCCCGCCTCTCTTCCTTCCCACCCCCGCCTCTCTTCCTTCCCACCCCCGCCTCTCTTCCTTCCCACCCCCGCCTCTCTTCCTTCCCACCCCCGCCTCTCTTCCTTCCCACCCCCGCCTCTCTTCCTTCCCACCCCCGCCTCTCTTCCTTCCCACCCCCGCCTCTCTTCCTTCCCACCCCCGCCTCTCTTCCTTCCCACCCCCGCCTCTCTTCCTTCCCACCCCCGCCTCTCTTCCTTCCCACCCCCGCCTCTCTTCCTTCCCACCCCCGCCTCTCTTCCTTCCCACCCCCGCCTCTCTTCCTTCCCACCCCCGCCTCTCTTCCTTCCCACCCCCGCCTCTCTTCCTTCCCACCCCCGCCTCTCTTCCTTCCCACCCCCGCCTCTCTTCCTTCCCACCCCCGCCTCTCTTCCTTCCCACCCCCGCCTCTCTTCCTTCCCACCCCCGCCTCTCTTCCTTCCCACCCCCGCCTCTCTTCCTTCCCACCCCCGCCTCTCTTCCTTCCCACCCCCGCCTCTCTTCCTTCCCACCCCCGCCTCTCTTCCTTCCCACCCCCGCCTCTCTTCCTTCCCACCCCCGCCTCTCTTCCTTCCCACCCCCGCCTCTCTTCCTTCCCACCCCCGCCTCTCTTCCTTCCCACCCCCGCCTCTCTTCCTTCCCACCCCCGCCTCTCTTCCTTCCCACCCCCGCCTCTCTTCCTTCCCACCCCCGCCTCTCTTCCTTCCCACCCCCGCCTCTCTTCCTTCCCACCCCCGCCTCTCTTCCTTCCCACCCCCGCCTCTCTTCCTTCCCACCCCCGCCTCTCTTCCTTCCCACCCCCGCCTCTCTTCCTTCCCACCCCCGCCTCTCTTCCTTCCCACCCCCGCCTCTCTTCCTTCCCACCCCCGCCTCTCTTCCTTCCCACCCCCGCCTCTCTTCCTTCCCACCCCCGCCTCTCTTCCTTCCCACCCCCGCCTCTCTTCCTTCCCACCCCCGCCTCTCTTCCTTCCCACCCCCGCCTCTCTTCCTTCCCACCCCCGCCTCTCTTCCTTCCCACCCCCGCCTCTCTTCCTTCCCACCCCCGCCTCTCTTCCTTCCCACCCCCGCCTCTCTTCCTTCCCACCCCCGCCTCTCTTCCTTCCCACCCCCGCCTCTCTTCCTTCCCACCCCCGCCTCTCTTCCTTCCCACCCCCGCCTCTCTTCCTTCCCACCCCCGCCTCTCTTCCTTCCCACCCCCGCCTCTCTTCCTTCCCACCCCCGCCTCTCTTCCTTCCCACCCCCGCCTCTCTTCCTTCCCACCCCCGCCTCTCTTCCTTCCCACCCCCGCCTCTCTTCCTTCCCACCCCCGCCTCTCTTCCTTCCCACCCCCGCCTCTCTTCCTTCCCACCCCCGCCTCTCTTCCTTCCCACCCCCGCCTCTCTTCCTTCCCACCCCCGCCTCTCTTCCTTCCCACCCCCGCCTCTCTTCCTTCCCACCCCCGCCTCTCTTCCTTCCCACCCCCGCCTCTCTTCCTTCCCACCCCCGCCTCTCTTCCTTCCCACCCCCGCCTCTCTTCCTTCCCACCCCCGCCTCTCTTCCTTCCCACCCCCGCCTCTCTTCCTTCCCACCCCCGCCTCTCTTCCTTCCCACCCCCGCCTCTCTTCCTTCCCACCCCCGCCTCTCTTCCTTCCCACCCCCGCCTCTCTTCCTTCCCACCCCCGCCTCTCTTCCTTCCCACCCCCGCCTCTCTTCCTTCCCACCCCCGCCTCTCTTCCTTCCCACCCCCGCCTCTCTTCCTTCCCACCCCCGCCTCTCTTCCTTCCCACCCCCGCCTCTCTTCCTTCCCACCCCCGCCTCTCTTCCTTCCCACCCCCGCCTCTCTTCCTTCCCACCCCCGCCTCTCTTCCTTCCCACCCCCGCCTCTCTTCCTTCCCACCCCCGCCTCTCTTCCTTCCCACCCCCGCCTCTCTTCCTTCCCACCCCCGCCTCTCTTCCTTCCCACCCCCGCCTCTCTTCCTTCCCACCCCCGCCTCTCTTCCTTCCCACCCCCGCCTCTCTTCCTTCCCACCCCCGCCTCTCTTCCTTCCCACCCCCGCCTCTCTTCCTTCCCACCCCCGCCTCTCTTCCTTCCCACCCCCGCCTCTCTTCCTTCCCACCCCCGCCTCTCTTCCTTCCCACCCCCGCCTCTCTTCCTTCCCACCCCCGCCTCTCTTCCTTCCCACCCCCGCCTCTCTTCCTTCCCACCCCCGCCTCTCTTCCTTCCCACCCCCGCCTCTCTTCCTTCCCACCCCCGCCTCTCTTCCTTCCCACCCCCGCCTCTCTTCCTTCCCACCCCCGCCTCTCTTCCTTCCCACCCCCGCCTCTCTTCCTTCCCACCCCCGCCTCTCTTCCTTCCCACCCCCGCCTCTCTTCCTTCCCACCCCCGCCTCTCTTCCTTCCCACCCCCGCCTCTCTTCCTTCCCACCCCCGCCTCTCTTCCTTCCCACCCCCGCCTCTCTTCCTTCCCACCCCCGCCTCTCTTCCTTCCCACCCCCGCCTCTCTTCCTTCCCACCCCCGCCTCTCTTCCTTCCCACCCCCGCCTCTCTTCCTTCCCACCCCCGCCTCTCTTCCTTCCCACCCCCGCCTCTCTTCCTTCCCACCCCCGCCTCTCTTCCTTCCCACCCCCGCCTCTCTTCCTTCCCACCCCCGCCTCTCTTCCTTCCCACCCCCGCCTCTCTTCCTTCCCACCCCCGCCTCTCTTCCTTCCCACCCCCGCCTCTCTTCCTTCCCACCCCCGCCTCTCTTCCTTCCCACCCCCGCCTCTCTTCCTTCCCACCCCCGCCTCTCTTCCTTCCCACCCCCGCCTCTCTTCCTTCCCACCCCCGCCTCTCTTCCTTCCCACCCCCGCCTCTCTTCCTTCCCACCCCCGCCTCTCTTCCTTCCCACCCCCGCCTCTCTTCCTTCCCACCCCCGCCTCTCTTCCTTCCCACCCCCGCCTCTCTTCCTTCCCACCCCCGCCTCTCTTCCTTCCCACCCCCGCCTCTCTTCCTTCCCACCCCCGCCTCTCTTCCTTCCCACCCCCGCCTCTCTTCCTTCCCACCCCCGCCTCTCTTCCTTCCCACCCCCGCCTCTCTTCCTTCCCACCCCCGCCTCTCTTCCTTCCCACCCCCGCCTCTCTTCCTTCCCACCCCCGCCTCTCTTCCTTCCCACCCCCGCCTCTCTTCCTTCCCACCCCCGCCTCTCTTCCTTCCCACCCCCGCCTCTCTTCCTTCCCACCCCCGCCTCTCTTCCTTCCCACCCCCGCCTCTCTTCCTTCCCACCCCCGCCTCTCTTCCTTCCCACCCCCGCCTCTCTTCCTTCCCACCCCCGCCTCTCTTCCTTCCCACTCCTCTCTTCCTTCCCACCCCCGCCTCTCTTCCTTCCCACCCCCGCCTCTCTTCCTTCCCACCCCCGTCCTCTCTTCCTTCCCACCCCCGTCCTCTCTTCCTTCCCACCCCCGCTCTCTCTTCCTTCCCACCCCCGTCCTCTCTTCCTTCCCACCCCCGTCCTCTCTTCCTTCCCACCCCCGTCTCTCTTCCTTCCCACCCCCGTCTCTCTTCCTTCCCACCCCCGTCTCTCTTCCTTCCCACCCCCGTCTCTCTTCCTTCCCACCCCCGTCTCTCTTCCTTCCCACCCCCGTCTCTCTTCCTTCCCACCCCCGTCTCTCTTCCTTCCCACCCCCGTCTCTCTTCCTTCCCACCCCCGTCTCTCTTCCTTCCCACCCCCGTCTCTCTTCCTTCCCACCCCCGTCTCTCTTCCTTCCCACCCCCGTCTCTCTTCCTTCCCACCCCCGTCTCTCTTCCTTCCCACCCCCGTCTCTCTTCCTTCCCACCCCCGTCTCTCTTCCTTCCCACCCCCGTCTCTCTTCCTTCCCACCCCCGTCTCTCTTCCTTCCCACCCCCGTCTCTCTTCCTTCCCACCCCCGTCTCTCTTCCTTCCCACCCCCGTCTCTCTTCCTTCCCACCCCCGTCTCTCTTCCTTCCCACCCCCGTCTCTCTTCCTTCCCACCCCCGTCTCTCTTCCTTCCCACCCCCGTCTCTCTTCCTTCCCACCCCCGTCTCTCTTCCTTCCCACCCCCGTCTCTCTTCCTTCCCACCCCCGTCTCTCTTCCTTCCCACCCCCGTCTCTCTTCCTTCCCACCCCCGTCTCTCTTCCTTCCCACCCCCGTCTCTCTTCCTTCCCACCCCCGTCTCTCTTCCTTCCCACCCCCGTCTCTCTTCCTTCCCACCCCCGTCTCTCTTCCTTCCCACCCCCGTCTCTCTTCCTTCCCACCCCCGTCTCTCTTCCTTCCCACCCCCGTCTCTCTTCCTTCCCACCCCCGTCTCTCTTCCTTCCCACCCCCGTCTCTCTTCCTTCCCACCCCCGTCTCTCTTCCTTCCCACCCCCGTCTCTCTTCCTTCCCACCCCCGTCTCTCTTCCTTCCCACCCCCGTCTCTCTTCCTTCCCACCCCCGTCTCTCTTCCTTCCCACCCCCGTCTCTCTTCCTTCCCACCCCCGTCTCTCTTCCTTCCCACCCCCGTCTCTCTTCCTTCCCACCCCCGTCTCTCTTCCTTCCCACCCCCGTCTCTCTTCCTTCCCACCCCCGTCTCTCTTCCTTCCCACCCCCGTCTCTCTTCCTTCCCACCCCCGTCTCTCTTCCTTCCCACCCCCGTCTCTCTTCCTTCCCACCCCCGTCTCTCTTCCTTCCCACCCCCGTCTCTCTTCCTTCCCACCCCCGTCTCTCTTCCTTCCCACCCCCGTCTCTCTTCCTTCCCACCCCCGTCTCTCTTCCTTCCCACCCCCGTCTCTCTTCCTTCCCACCCCCGTCTCTCTTCCTTCCCACCCCCGTCTCTCTTCCTTCCCACCCCCGTCTCTCTTCCTTCCCACCCCCGTCTCTCTTCCTTCCCACCCCCGTCTCTCTTCCTTCCCACCCCCGTCTCTCTTCCTTCCCACCCCCGTCTCTCTTCCTTCCCACCCCCGTCTCTCTTCCTTCCCACCCCCGTCTCTCTTCCTTCCCACCCCCGTCTCTCTTCCTTCCCACCCCCGTCTCTCTTCCTTCCCACCCCCGTCTCTCTTCCTTCCCACCCCCGTCTCTCTTCCTTCCCACCCCCGTCTCTCTTCCTTCCCACCCCCGTCTCTCTTCCTTCCCACCCCCGTCTCTCTTCCTTCCCACCCCCGTCTCTCTTCCTTCCCACCCCCGTCTCTCTTCCTTCCCACCCCCGTCTCTCTTCCTTCCCACCCCCGTCTCTCTTCCTTCCCACCCCCGTCTCTCTTCCTTCCCACCCCCGTCTCTCTTCCTTCCCACCCCCGTCTCTCTTCCTTCCCACCCCCGTCTCTCTTCCTTCCCACCCCCGTCTCTCTTCCTTCCCACCCCCGTCTCTCTTCCTTCCCACCCCCGTCTCTCTTCCTTCCCACCCCCGTCTCTCTTCCTTCCCACCCCCGTCTCTCTTCCTTCCCACCCCCGTCTCTCTTCCTTCCCACCCCCGTCTCTCTTCCTTCCCACCCCCGTCTCTCTTCCTTCCCACCCCCGTCTCTCTTCCTTCCCACCCCCGTCTCTCTTCCTTCCCACCCCCGTCTCTCTTCCTTCCCACCCCCGTCTCTCTTCCTTCCCACCCCCGTCTCTCTTCCTTCCCACCCCCGTCTCTCTTCCTTCCCACCCCCGTCTCTCTTCCTTCCCACCCCCGTCTCTCTTCCTTCCCACCCCCGTCTCTCTTCCTTCCCACCCCCGTCTCTCTTCCTTCCCACCCCCGTCTCTCTTCCTTCCCACCCCCGTCTCTCTTCCTTCCCACCCCCGTCTCTCTTCCTTCCCACCCCCGTCTCTCTTCCTTCCCACCCCCGTCTCTCTTCCTTCCCACCCCCGTCTCTCTTCCTTCCCACCCCCGTCTCTCTTCCTTCCCACCCCCGTCTCTCTTCCTTCCCACCCCCGTCTCTCTTCCTTCCCACCCCCGTCTCTCTTCCTTCCCACCCCCGTCTCTCTTCCTTCCCACCCCCGTCTCTCTTCCTTCCCACCCCCGTCTCTCTTCCTTCCCACCCCCGTCTCTCTTCCTTCCCACCCCCGTCTCTCTTCCTTCCCACCCCCGTCTCTCTTCCTTCCCACCCCCGTCTCTCTTCCTTCCCACCCCCGTCTCTCTTCCTTCCCACCCCCGTCTCTCTTCCTTCCCACCCCCGTCTCTCTTCCTTCCCACCCCCGTCTCTCTTCCTTCCCACCCCCGTCTCTCTTCCTTCCCACCCCCGTCTCTCTTCCTTCCCACCCCCGTCTCTCTTCCTTCCCACCCCCGTCTCTCTTCCTTCCCACCCCCGTCTCTCTTCCTTCCCACCCCCGTCTCTCTTCCTTCCCACCCCCGTCTCTCTTCCTTCCCACCCCCGTCTCTCTTCCTTCCCACCCCCGTCTCTCTTCCTTCCCACCCCCGTCTCTCTTCCTTCCCACCCCCGTCTCTCTTCCTTCCCACCCCCGTCTCTCTTCCTTCCCACCCCCGTCTCTCTTCCTTCCCACCCCCGTCTCTCTTCCTTCCCACCCCCGTCTCTCTTCCTTCCCACCCCCGTCTCTCTTCCTTCCCACCCCCGTCTCTCTTCCTTCCCACCCCCGTCTCTCTTCCTTCCCACCCCCGTCTCTCTTCCTTCCCACCCCCGTCTCTCTTCCTTCCCACCCCCGTCTCTCTTCCTTCCCACCCCCGTCTCTCTTCCTTCCCACCCCCGTCTCTCTTCCTTCCCACCCCCGTCTCTCTTCCTTCCCACCCCCGTCTCTCTTCCTTCCCACCCCCGTCTCTCTTCCTTCCCACCCCCGTCTCTCTTCCTTCCCACCCCCGTCTCTCTTCCTTCCCACCCCCGTCTCTCTTCCTTCCCACCCCCGTCTCTCTTCCTTCCCACCCCCGTCTCTCTTCCTTCCCACCCCCGTCTCTCTTCCTTCCCACCCCCGTCTCTCTTCCTTCCCACCCCCGTCTCTCTTCCTTCCCACCCCCGTCTCTCTTCCTTCCCACCCCCGTCTCTCTTCCTTCCCACCCCCGTCTCTCTTCCTTCCCACCCCCGTCTCTCTTCCTTCCCACCCCCGTCTCTCTTCCTTCCCACCCCCGTCTCTCTTCCTTCCCACCCCCGTCTCTCTTCCTTCCCACCCCCGTCTCTCTTCCTTCCCACCCCCGTCTCTCTTCCTTCCCACCCCCGTCTCTCTTCCTTCCCACCCCCGTCTCTCTTCCTTCCCACCCCCGTCTCTCTTCCTTCCCACCCCCGTCTCTCTTCCTTCCCACCCCCGTCTCTCTTCCTTCCCACCCCCGTCTCTCTTCCTTCCCACCCCCGTCTCTCTTCCTTCCCACCCCTCCCTTCTCGGTTCGACCCCCCTTCTCTCCCCTCCCCCAATTCAGTTTACTTTCAGAATATGCTCCCATCCTGCCCTGTCATGTCTCTCCAATCAATATTTGTTTTAATATTAGTATTCTGCCTTCCTCACAGTATGGCTGAGAAGCGCCCTGCCCAGCGTCACACGTTTACAGCCCCAGGGCACAGTGCCACTCTCCTCCGTGGCTTGGAAATACTTCGTGCTCGTGAGCAGCTCCTGGATGTGGTGCTGATGGTGAATGCAGCGATGTTTCGAGTTCATCGGGCTGTGCTGGCTGCATGCAGCGATTATTTTCGGTGAGTTGCTTTCTCCCTTTTTAGCTGCAGTTGTTTTAAATTCTAAAAACCATTTGCTTAGATTTGAGTAGTTCTGGTTCAACCCCCTAGATGAAGGTGAGAGTTGTGGTGAGTACATCCATTCCCAAGAGATCAGGTTTTGCCTCTGGTCTGTGTGTGTAGGAGGATCATCCCAAGCGTTAGAGTCAATTAGTCATGCTGGGTGGGTTTTCCTTTGTTTGGTTTTACACAGGATCTGAGTGATTTTGAATTTATAAAGAACAACAGGACCAAAGGATCTTGGGTTTCCGTGCTGTTAAGCCCTGATTTAGATCAGCTTCAACTGGAATGTTGTCTAACTTTGGGCACCACACTTTAATAAGAATATAAATGCATTATAGAGGGTGCAGAAAAGATTCTCAAAAATGGTTCTAGGAGTGAGGAGATAAATGAGAGAAATGGGACAGTTCTCATGAAATCATGCAGAATAGAAGAGGCATTTTGGCCCATTGACTCTGTACTGCGAAAACTACACTAAATCTATACTAGTCCCACCTTCCTACTCTAGGCCAATGTTATGACATTTCAAGTGCTCATCCAAGTACTTATTAAAAGGTTGTGAGGTTCCCCACCTCAGCTACCCTCCCAGGCAGTGCATTTCTGAAACCTTTCCACTCTGTGGATGAAAAGCCATTCCCTCAAATCCCCTTTAAACCTCCTGCCTTTCATCTTAAAGTTCTTACTGACCCTTCAACTAAAGGGATCAGTTGCTTTCTATCAGCCTGCTCATGTCTTTCATAATCTTATACCACTTCCATCAGCTTCCTTGTCAACCTTCTGTGCTCCAAATAAACCAGAACTCTCTAGCCTCATAGCTGAAGTGCTCCATCTGCATCAAGTTACTCGTGAGTCTCCTATGCACCTTCTCCATTGCAATTACATCCTTTCTATAGTGTGGCAATGAGAAGTGCACAGATATTCCAACTGTTCTGTACAACTCCACATAACTTCCCTGCTCTTCTACCCATAAATGCAAGTATCCCGTATGCTTCCTTAACTACTTATTAACTTGCCCTGCCACCTTCAGGTATTTGTGAATAAGCTTGCAGAAGGTTCAGAGGGAATTTAACAGAGCTGTGCAAAATCTTGAGGAGCTTGGGGAGAGTATGAGGAGAGAGTGTTTCTGTTGGTGAAAGGATCTATTCACAGCTAATTAGACAGATGTTGATTTCCGTGGAAGTTTGCTGGAAGGCTTGACCGAGATAGGAGCGAAGGCCATCCATGATCTGACTGAATAGCACAACAGGTTTGAGGGACTCAATGGCCATACTCTTTCTCCTATTCCTTATGAAGCAGGTAAGATTGATTTGTGGTGATTGTCTTATTTGACAGTGGTGACATGCAGAAAAGGGTTTTTTTTTCATGTTGCTTGTGGTTAGGATCCAGAAATCTCTGTCATAGAGAAGAGTTGATGCGGATTCAGCATTGGCTTTCAAAAGGAATTGGATTATTTTCTTGAGAGAGAAAGGTTTGCAGAGCTACAAGAAAAGGCAGTGGAGTTGGCAGATGGTGGGATTTGAATTCAGTAAATATCTGGAATTAAGAGAATAATGATGACTGTGAATCCATTGTTGACTGTCAGAAAAATCTGGTTTGCTAATGTCCTTTAAGGGAAGAAACTGCCATCCTTACCTGGTCTGACCTACATGTGACTCCAGACCCACAGCAATATGGTTGCCTCAATTGCTGTCAGGGATGGGCAATAAATGTAGGCCTGGCCAGCGATGCCCTTATCCTGTGAATGAACAAAAAGAAAAGGTTGAACTGGTTTGAGATATGCTTACAGAGAGTCAGCATAGGTCAAATGGGCTGAATGGCATCCATCTTTCCTGTAACTGTTCTCTGATTCACACCTTAACATGAACAGGAATATAGAGAGAACAACTGAACAGAGTGCAGAGTTAAAGTCTGTAACTCAACTGGATTTACTATCCAAATTCTGGACACCAATCTTGAGGAAGGATGTCGGGGTTCTGAAAATGGTACAGAGAAAATTCACTAGGTAGAGGAATAAAAAATAAAACTGACTTGAAATACTCACAGGTCTGGCTGCATCTATTGATGATAGAAACCATGTTAACATTTCAGGTCTGTAACCTTTAAGAGAGCCCGTGTTCTGTTTTGATTTCCCACAATTGCAATATTTTGCTTTTGTACAGGGTGTAGAATGTCAGTTATGTACAGACATTTGAGAAACCTGGATTTTCTCTATGAAGCATAAATTAAACAGAGTTAATACGTTGTAATGCAGGAAAGCTGTAGCCAGTTTTTACACAGCAGGATCACACATAACTGTTGTGATAAGGACAAGATAATCTGTCTGTTTGATTCCTGTGTTTCTTCCATCCCTAGGGCAATGTTCACCGGGGGAATGCGGGAAGCAGGCCAGGATATCATTGAGTTGAAGGGGGTGTCTGCCAGGGGCCTGAAACACATCATTGATTTTGCATATAGTGCTGAGGTAACCTTGGACCTTGACTGTATTCAGGATGTGCTGGGAGCTGCAGTCTTCCTGCAGATTGTCCCTGTGGTGGAATTGTGTGAGCAGTTCTTGAAGTCAGCTATAAGTGTGGAGACTTGCCTTAACATTGGACAGATGGCCACCACTTTCAGCCTGTCCTCTCTGAAAGAATCTGTGGACGTTTTCACTTTTGCTCACTTCCTGCAAATTGCTCAGGAGGAGGATTTCCTACAGCTGCCCCTTGAAAGACTCATCTTCTTTCTGAAAAGCAACAAACTGAAAAATTGCAGTGAAGTTGACCTGTTCCATGCTGCCATCAGATGGTTGCAGTACGATGAGTCTCGACGAGCCAATGCCCACTTGGTTCTGTGTCATATCCGCTTTCCCCTGATGAAGTCCTCTGAACTAGTGGACAATGTCCAGATGCAGGCTGTGATGGTGGAAGATCCTTTGTGTCGTCGCTACCTGTTAGAAGCCTTCAACTACCAGGTCCTGCCATTCCGCCAACATGAGATGCAGTCAGCGCGGACCAGAATCCGCTCAGACACCGTCTCCCTTGTTGCCTTTGGTGGCACTCCATACACTGACAATGATCGGACGGTGAGCCGCAAAGTCTTTGCTCTTGCTGATGGGAATGCACGTCAGTTCACAGAGAGACCAGAGATGGAGATAGGCTGTAGTCATGCCTGCATTGCTGTCTTGGATAACTTTGTATATGTGGTGGGAGGTCAGCATCTGCAGTACAGGAGTGGGGAAGGAGCAGTCAGCTGGTGTTTCCGTTACGATCCCCATCTCAATCACTGGCTACGGATTCGGTCTATGCAGGAAGGTCGCATTCAGTTCCAACTGGATGTGCTGCAGGGAATGTTATTTGCCACTGGAGGCCGTAATCGATCCGGGAGTCTGTCCACAGTCGAGCGTTATTCCCCACGACGGAATGAATGGACAAATGTGTGTTGCTTGAAACGGCGGACCTGGGGTCATGCGGGAACATCCAGTGGGGGCAAACTCTATATCTCTGGAGGCTATGGTATCACCATTGAGGATAAGAAATCTCTTCTCTGCTACACTCCTGAAACTGACCTCTGGGAATTCAAAACCCCAATGAATGAGCCACGGGTCCTTCATTCAATGGTTGGAGCGAATGGACGGATTTACGCAATCGGTGGCCGTATGGACCATGTTGACCACTGTTTTGATGTCCTAGCAGTTGAATATTACATTCCTGAAACTGATCAGTGGACAAGTGTCAGTCCAATGAGGACTGGCCAGTCTGAAGCTGGTTGCTGTGTGTTGCAAAGAAAGATTTATGTGGTGGGAGGATATAACTGGCACTTGAACAATGTGACCAGTATTGTGCAAGTTTATAATATTGGCACAGATGAGTGGGAGAGGGACCTGCATTTCCCTGAATCATTGGCTGGTGTTGCCTGTGCCCCCCTTGTCCTCCCATAGCTCATAGGGCAATGAGAGCAGAGACACTGCTGCAGGACCTTCAGTGATGGCTATTCAAGTAACCATACAGTGACCTGTTTGATTTGAAACATATTTAAACTCATCCATTCAACCGTGTTCCATACAGCTGTACTAAAAACCTATGTTGATGCTTAAATATTTGAATCCTCCCCATGTGGCTTCAAATAGTGAAAGCAAAACGAAGCATATCAGAATTGCAGATAAAAGACTCCAGCCAGCTGTCATTCTGCATGCAGTATGGCCCCACCCATCCCAAACCATTGGTCCCATATGTGTAAAGTATTCCAGTACCCCTGTTGTCATGCAAGGATCTAATAATCAAGCTTTGATACGAGTTTCTTGCCTTCACTGCTAAAACTGGCAACAGCACAGTGCACTGAATTGCTGAGCATTGGAATCTTTTGTAAAGGCAAACCCTCCCAAGATCCATGAGACATTCAGTTCCAACAATGATTCTGTTAAATGTGCATTAAAAGCAAAGCTGACTTTTCATGTTCAGCATATAATGAACTTTTCAAGTCAGGACAGTAGCAAAATGCAGATGCTGGAAATCCTGAATTTAAAGCAAAACTGCTAGGATACCAACAAGGCCAGACAGCATCAATGGAGGGAAACAGTTAAGGTTTCAGGTCAAAGACCTTTCATCAGACATGCACCGCCTTTCAATCTTTCTTTCTGCAATTAAGTTTAAAGTGATTGAATGTGAAACATCACTGTATTCCTAAATGTTATTTCTGCATGAAGCCTCTGTGATGAACATTGCCTAAAGCACCACTATTGGTTACAGCCATCCTCAAGAAAACATGCTTGGACCCCAGCTATTCACAATATACATGATTTAGATAAGGCAACTAAATTTTGTTTCCACATTTACAGACAGTACAAAGCTGGGTGGGTAAACAATGAGGAATTTGCTTCAGTGTGATTTGGACAAGTTGAGTACTTAGACAGACGCATGATAGATGGGTATGATGTGGATAAAAGTGAACTTATTCACTTTGGTAGCAAATACAGGAAAGCAGATTATCTGATTATAATAGATTGGGAAAGGGGGAGATGCAATGAATCCTGGGTGTCCTTGTACATCAGTGGCATGCAGGAGAGTGCAGACGCAAGTGGTACATTGGTCTGCATAGGGAGAGAAATTGAGTACAGGAGCAATTGTACATGGCCTGAGTGAGACCACACCTGGAGAATTCATGTACAGTTTTGGTTGCCTTATTTTACCAACCAATGAATTACCGATTTTCCTGTGACGTCACAATTTGTTTTGTGCTAGGCCTTTGTACCTGGCCTTCAATTTATCCTGTTAAAAAGACAACCAAAAATGAGCCAAAAAAAACAAGCAGAAAGCACTGTTTCTCATGCTGCCCTTTAAAGTCCCTGACCTATATATTCACTTGTGCGATGTCTCATTTCCAGATGTGATCTTTCCTTTGCTTACTGATTGTGAGCTTTCAACAAGTCCTCTCTTAAATAGAGCTGAGATGACCCACACTAGTTAAGTAATCAACACCTATTGAAACTCTGTTCTGTTTTCAAGTGATTGACTGATGACTGTCCCTCAGCCAGCTGAGTCAGTTATCTTACTGCCCTTTTAGATTGACCTCTGAATTTTAAACTTTTAAAATAGAGAAAGAAAAGAAAGATTTACTGTTCTCTTCCACGCTGCCTCCAAAGTCCCCAAGATATGTACTCAAGCTGTGTCTAACTCTGGGTGTGATCTCCTCTCCCTGACTGTGCAAAGCTTACTGATTCAAATGGAAGTAGACAGGGTAAACACACAAAGGATGTTCCTGAGGACTGGGGAATCCAGAACCTGGAGATCACAGTTCAAGGATATGGGTCTGTGGAATTCTCTGCACAGATATCAGCTGAGTCTGAAACAACCACTTAAGGGTAAATCTACAGCAGAAGAATGAGAGGTATTCAACAAGAAATCAGGGAGACCACATGATCCCATTTGAGTGAAATGTAGGAGCAACAAGCCAAGAGAATCCTGAATGTCAAGGAATATTCCAAACTGGATAAAAGGGAAGAGATAAGCAAAGAACAAGAACAAAGGGAATGAATCAACGGAGACTCTTGTGGGGGATAGAAAGTGGGGCGGAGGGGTTGGATTCTTAAGAAATCCACAAGGAGTGCAAAGAGGGAAATTGGAAAAAAAAACATTGGCAGGAAAGATTAGGGAGAATCCTGAGATGTTCTCTTCTCCTTTGTATACTTGTAGAATAAGGGGAAAGGAGGTACCAAGGGGGAAATTTGTACATGGAGCCAGATGAATTTGGTGGTGTTATGGATCAGACCAAACCCCCTCGAAATATATTCAGAAAATGGTCTAGACACCAACTTTTTCTTTTCTTAAAGATAGTGTAAGGTGTTGTGTTCCAGATTGAATTCAATTGGTCAAACTACTTGATGTTAAGCAAACCACATTTCATTTTTGCACTATGGTTAAAGTACAGACAAAAATACCGAAATGCTTAACAAAATAATAGATATATTAGCTACCAATTAACTGTTCCAATATAGTAACATCTTATAAACATCCTTGGCAAAGGCAAATTCAATAAAACTGATTTGTCTCATTTGTAATTCTAGCAGCAGGAGGAGAACCCCAGATTTTAGCTGTAACAGAGAGAGGAATAACAGCTTCCACATCCAACTTCAAGACTCCAGCACCTGCTACTGAGAAAATAAAACTAAAAGGCCTAGTTCTGTGGGAACTTGATCCCACCCATTCTACTGTTTAGATGGAGCTGATTATTACGCCAATTTGCTTCTTTGTTCTAACTTTTTAAAAAAAACCTAAAGTGCCTCAAGCTGTCTGTCAGTGACTTTCAAGAGTCACTGGAGTCAGGAAAGGTCCCGGATGATTGGAAGATGGCTGTTGTAACCCCCTTGTTCAAGAAAGGATCAAGGCAAAAGATGGAAAATTATAGGCCAATCAGCTTAACCTCGGTTGTTGGTAAAATTCTAGAATCCATCATTAAGGATGAGGTTTCTAAATTCTTGGAAGAGCAGAGTCTGATTAGAACAAGTCAACATGGATTTAGTAAAGGGAGGTCATGCCTGACAAACCTGTTGGAATTTTTTGAAGAGGTAACAAGTAGGTTAGACCAGGGAAACCCAGTGGATGTGGTCTATCTAGACTTTCAAAAGGCCTTTGATAAGGTGCCACACAGGAGGCTGCTGAGCAAGGTGAGGGCCCATGGTGTTCGAGGTGAGCTGCTGGGATGGATTGAGGATTGGCTGTCTAACAGAAGGCAGAGAGTTGGGATAAAAGGTTCTTTTTCAGAATGGCAGCCGGTGACGAGCAGTGTCCCGCAGGGTTCGGTGCTGGGGCCACAGCTGTTCGCATTATATATTAATGATTTGGATGAGGGAACCGGGGGCATTCTAGCGAAGTTTGCCGATGATACAAAGTTAGGTGGACAGGCAGGTAGTACTGAGGAAGTGGGGAGGCTACAGAAGGATCTAGACAGGTTGGGAGAGTGGTCCAGGAAATGGCTGATGGAATTTAACGTGAGCAAGTGCGAGGTCTTGCACTTTGGCAAAAAGAATAAAAGAATGGACTATTTTCTAAATGGTGAGAAAATTAATAAAGCCAAAGCACAAAGGGTTCTGGGAGTGCTAGTCGAGGATTCTCTAAAGGTAAACATGCAGGTTGAGTCTGTGATTAAGAAAGCGAATGCAATGTTGTCTCTTATCTCAAGAGGGTTGGAATATAAAAGCAGAGATGTACTACTAAGACTTTATAAAGCTCTGGTTAGGCCCCATTTGGAGTACTGTGTCCAGTTTTGGTCCCCACACCTCAGGAAGGACATACTGGCACTGGAACGTGTCCAGCGGAGATTCACACGGATGGCCTTACTTCCACTCCTATGTCTTATGGTCTTATGGATTCAAATAGGCAATTTGGTACCTCTGCCTTAAAACCTTGCTTCAAAAAAGCCAGGACAAAACATCGCCACACTTCACATTCCCACCCCCCCCCCCCAAAAAATGGATTCATTTTTGAAAACCTTGAGTCTTATGCTATTATTTCACTACAGTACATTACATTGATGCTCAGCATGAAACCATCACTACTACAGTCCATTTCAGTCAGTTTTTTTCTGCCACCAAACCCCTTCGTCTTCCTTCATCAAAGTCGTGATAATGCGTCAGCAATTATGTTTTCTTGTCCTACCACATGTATAATTTTCAAATTGGCGTAATAATAAGCTCCATCTAAACAGTAGAATCTTTGTCCTTAAATTTCTCCAGAAACTTTAATGGATTATGATCAGTATATACAGTTGTCTCAGACCCATTACTGGCAATATAACATTGAAATATTGTAACACCATCACCAAGCTCAAAGTCTCCTTCTCAATTGTGGAAAAATTACTCAGTAGGTCTTTCTATCTTCTTGCAAGAGTACAGCACCGTCACCCACATCACTAGCATCAATAGCCACCTTGAATGGCTTTGCATGATTAATTGTGGCTAACATTGGGGCAGTGGTTAGCGCAGCTTTCATGCTGTCAAGTGACTTCTGACAATCTTGCATCCACTGAAATTTTCTGTACTTCGACAATCAGTCAGTAGTGCAACCGTACTGCTAAAATCTGGTACGCACTTCTGATAAAAGCTACTCAATCCTAAAACGCTAGTACTTTCCTCTTTGTCAGTAGTCTAGGAAACTCCCAATAACCTTTGTTTTCAAATTTGTGGGGCTACCTTTCTGTTTTCAATGAAATGGCCAAGGAGCATAATTGGGCTTTAGTGAACTCACTCTTAGCCAGGTTTATCGCAAAGCTCAATTCCTGAAATTGATCAAATATTTCTGACAGATGCTTCAAATGTTCCTTATATGTGTGACTAAAATCACCAAGTCATTGATGTACATCATACCATTGGGTAATCTCAAAATGACTTTATTGGTTAGTCTTTGAAATGTGTCTGGCCCATTTTTCATACCAAATGGCATGACTCCGAATGGTACGGTCCATTCAGTATTGCAAAAGTGGAAATATTCTTCATTCTTTCAGATAAAGGTACCTGCCAGTATCCTTTTGAATAAGTCCACAATGAAATATAAGTTTCTTCTCCCCCCTTTCTCAATGCAGTCTTCCAAAAGCGGAATAGGGTATGAATCAGACTTTGTAACTGCATTGACTTTGCAATCATCTGCACATAATCATTGGGTACCTCCAGGTTTTGGCAAGTTTACTATGAGTGAGTTCCATCTGCTGTAACTCACTTCAATTATATTGTCTTTGAATATGTGTTCAAATTCTTTTTTAAACAATGCCAAATTTACAGGGTTAAGTCTATAAGGATGTTGCTTAATTAGAACAGCATTTCTTACATGTACATTATGCATAACCAGTACTTTCCAGCTTATTCCCACATATCTCCCCATGTAATTGTAATATTTCTTTCAGGTCATTTTGATTTTTCTCTGGAAGGTAAATAATATTTTATTCAAAATTTTAAGATATTCCTCATTGTCCAATTTAATTGGAAGAATGCCTAGTTCAGAATCATCTGAGCTTGGTTCTTCACTCTGTTACTATCAGAAACACATTCTCCTTTAACTTTCCTTCCCTATCAAAATACCTTTTGAGTATATTCATATGACACTGAGAGATTTCTTTCTATCTGGTGATCTGAGCAAATAGTTTACCTCACTCAATTTTGATTTGATAAGGCCCACTAAACTTCACCTTTAAAGGTTCACCTGCCATTGGAAGTAGCACTAACACTTTATCTCCACTAGCAAAAGTATTCCTGTTTTATCACCTGCTGTGCTACTTTCAGACTATTCAGAAGGACAGACAGGAATGTAAGGAAGGTGGTATAGCTCTCGCATTCAAGGACGACATCAGGACAATGCTGAGAGATGATATAGGTTCTATGGAGCATGAAATCAAATCCATCTGGGTGGAAATTAGGAATTCCAAGAAGAAAAAGTCACTGATAGACGTAGTTTATAGGCCACCAAATAATAACATCACATTGGGGTGTGCGATAAACCAGGAAATAACTAATGCCTACAAAACTGGTATGGCTGTTATCATGGGGTATTCTAATCTGCATGTAGATTGGTTGAACCAACTCGGTCAGGATAGCCTTGAGGAGTTCGTTGAGTGTATACATGATAGTTTTCTTCAACAGTATGTAATAGAACTGACAAGGGAGCAAACTGTCCTAGATCTGGTCCTGTGTAGTGAGACAGGAATAATTACTGACCTCATAGTCAGGGATCCTTGGAAGGAGTGTCATAGATTGGTTGAATTTAAAATACAACTGGATAGTGTGAAGATAAAATTCAATACCAGGGTCCTGTGCTTGAATAAGGGGGACTATGTTAGAATGAGGGAGGCCCTGGCTAAAGTAGACTAGAAACAAGACTTTGGTGCAACAGTTGATGAGCAGCGGAGGACCTTCAAAAACATTTTTCAAAGTACTCAGCAAAAGTATATTCCGGTGAGAAGGAAGGACTGTAAGAGGAGGGGTAATCTGCCAGGGGGTGCCTAAGGAAATAAGGCAGGCTATCAAAGTGAAAGAGAAAGTTACAAAGTGGCCAAAAACAGCAGGAATCTAGAAGATTGGGAAAACTTTAAAGGTAAACAGAAAGCCACAAAAAGAGCTATAAAGAAAAGTATATAGATAGAGTATCAGAAAAAAACCACCACAGAATATAAAGAAAGCAAAAGTTTCTATAAATATATAAAATGAAGAAGAATGGCTAAAGTAAATGTTGATCCTTTAGAGGATGAGAAAGGGTAGTTAGTTAAGGGATTGGATGAAATGGCTGAGGCATGGGACAGGTACATTGCATCTTCACAGTGGAGGATACTAAGAGACGAAGATAGGTGAGGACCTCAACAATTATGATTACAGAAGAGATAGTGTTGGGTAAGCTAATGGAGCTAAGGATAAATAAGTCTCCTGGTCCTGATGGAATGCATCCCAGGGTACTAAAAGAGATGGCAGGAGAAATAGCAGGTGGACTGGTGATAATTTCCAAAATTCACTGGACTCTGGGTTAGTCCTAGCACATTGGAAAATAGCAAATGTGACGGTGCTGATTAAAAAATGAAGTAGACAAAAAATGGGGAGTTATAGACCAGTTAACCTCTGTAGTGGGGACGATGCTTGAGTCTATTATCAAGGAAGAAACAGCAGGGCATCTCGAATGAAATTGCCCCATTGTACATACATAGCATGGGTTCATGAAGGGCAGGTCATGCCTCACAATATTTTTGGAATTTTATGAAGACATTTCAAGCAAGGTTGCCAACGGAGACCCAGTGGGTGTGGTTCACCTAGATTTCCAAAAGGCCTTTGAACAAGGTGCTGCACATGAGGCTGCTGCATACGATAAGGATGCATGGTGTTAGGGGTAAAGTATTAGCATGGATAGGTGATTGGTTGACGAACATGAAGTAAAGAGTGGGGATAAATGAATGCTATTCTGGCACTCGGTGATTGGTGTTGGGACCACAATTACAGTAGCGCCTCGACATACGAATGACTCCGTTCACGAACAAATTGGTTTACGAACAGGATTGTAAGTTAAAATTTTGCTTCAAAGTACATATGAAATTCAAGGTACGAACGCAGAAAGCCCGTGGTTTCATTGTCATTGTTCTGCTTTTCCACACACGCTTTGAACGCAAAAGCTCTCGGACCCCGGTGATCTCATTCAGTTCATCTCATCCAACCCATGGACCAGAATGTCATTGCAAATTTCAAAAAATTATATACGAAGGCTCTGTCGCCAGGTGTCTCCAGGTCACCAACGACACCGATTTGACCCTTGGTTAGTACTGGAAGGACCACTTCAATATCCTCCACTGCATAAGCCTTATTGATAAGGCATGGAACGAGGTCTCTTTCCGTACATTGCAGTCGGCCTGGAGGAAACTTTGGCCAGATTGTGTACCTGAGAGAGACTTTGAGGGTTTTTAGGAGGACACATCAGTAAATGTAGTGAATGAGATTGTGACCCTGGGCCAAAATATGGGCTTGGAGGTCGATGAGGATGATGTGGCAGAGCTGGTGGAGGACCACAGACAAGAACTCAGCACAGAAGATCTTGTTGAATTGCAACAGGAGCAGGTGAAGGTTATGCAGCAGGAGCATTCTGGGGAGGAGGAAGAAGAGAGGCAAGATGTATCAAGTGTTCAAATCAAAGTCATTTGTAGCAAATGGAGTGAAGTGCAGGCTTTTGTTGAGAGGCATCACCCTAACAAAGCTGTGACCAACAGAGCAGTGAACATTTTAAATGACAATGTGATGTCCCATTTTGGGAAAATTCTGCAACAACGAAAAAAGCAAGTATCTCTGGATCGTTTTCTTGTGGCATCACCAACCTCCAAGAGACAAAATAGAGAAAAGACCCCGGAAATATCCGAACAATGGGAAAATTGATTCAGTTCGCGAACTTTTCGGTTCGCAAACTGGGTTCCGCAACGGATTAAGTGCATAAGTCGAGGCGCTACTGTACTTACAATTTATGTAGATGATTTGGAGTTGAGAACCATGTGTAGGATGTCAAAGTTTGCAGATGGTACTAAGATGAGTGGCAGAGCAAAGTGTGCAGAGGACTGTGAAACTGCAGAGGAACATAGATAATTTGAGTGAGTGGGCAAAGGTCTGGCAGATGGAATACAATGGTAATAAATGGGAAGTCATCCATTTTGGTAGGAGTAACAGTAAAAAGGATTATTACTTGAATGATAAAAGGTTGCAGCATGCTGCTATGCAGAGGGACCTGCGTATTCTTGTGCATGGATCGCAGAAGGTTGGTCTACAGGTACAAGTAATTAGGAAGCAAATGGAGTTTTGTCCTTCATTGTTAAAGGGATTGAATTTAACAGCAGGGAGGTTATGTTGCAGCTGTACAAGATGCCAGTGAGGCCACATCTGGAGTACTGTGTGCAGTTTTGGTCTCCTTACTTGAGAAAGGATGTACTGGCACTGGAGGGGGTGCAGAGGAGGCTCACTAGGTTGATTTCGGAGTTGAGGGGTTTGGTTTATGAGGAGAGACTGAGTAGATTGGGATTATATTCGTTGGAATTCAGAAGAATGAGGGAGGGTCTTACAGGAACATATAAAATATAAGATCAGATAGACATAGAAGAATGTTTCCACTGACAGGTGAAGCTAGGATAAGAGGGCATATCTTCAAGATTAGAGGGAGCAGATTTAGGACTGAATTGAGAAGGAACGTCTTCACCCTGAGGGTTGTGAATCTATGGAATTCCTGCCCAGTGAAGTCATTGACACTACTTAAGTAAACATTTTTAAAGCAAAGGTAGATTTTTTTTGAAAAATAAAGGAACTTAGGGATACAATGAGAGCGTGGGTAGGTGGATCTGAGTCCACGAAAAGATCAATCATGATCTTATTAAATGGTGGAGCAGGCTCGAAGGGCCGGAGAACTGACTCCTTCTCCTAGTTCTTATGTTCATCTCCAGCTTCAACATTTTAAGTTGACTTTGAGTTTTCAGTTCCATCCTCTGATATTCAAAAACTCTTTCTTTGTCCCTTTCTTCTGTTCGGGGCTTCCGTTCCTCTCCCTTTATTCCTCTCTGTTTTTAATCATATTACAAAATGATCCATTGCCTTTTCTATTTTTTGTTCCACCAGGGATATTCTTTTTCTTTTGCCATTGCCTGTAATTCAAGTTACTTCATTTGCAATTGAATTTTAGCCATTTCCAAAGATTCTGATGGTATTCCTGGTAATTATAAATGCTGTGCAATTGCCAAATTATCTCCCCTTTCCTTACAGCCATAGGCAACCCCAACTCCAACTTGTTTGCTAATTCCGAAAGTTTTGCCTTGCTTAATTTCAGTAAAACTCCTGTTTTGACTTCTTCCACCCCCCAACACACACACACACACATACACCAAGGAAACTCTTAGTAACTGAAAGGACAATAATTACATAAGGCATACCCTGTTTAAACCAACCAAATTCAACACCCAAAATAATAAAGACCAACATTCACCACTCACTGCTTTTGAGTCCAACAATGCGAAACTAAACCCAGAATATTAGTGATTTTGATCCTGAAAAGAACCTCCAGTTTGTTATGGACTGGACCAAAACCACTCAAAATATATTCAGAAGATGGTGTAGATCCTGTTTTTCTTTCCTTTTTTAAAGGTAAACGTAAAGTGTTGTGATTTGATTGATCAAACTTCTCAACATTAAGCAAACACACTTTATTTTTGTGATGTGGGGGTAATAGACAATAGATGCAGGAGTAGGCCATTCTGCCCTTCAAGCCTGCACCACCATTCAATATGATCATGGCTGATCATCCTTAATCAGTATCCTCTTCCTGCCTTATCTCCATAACCCTTGATTCCACTATCCTTGAGAGCTCTATCCAACTCTTTCTTAAATGAATCCAGAGACTGGGCCTCCACTGCCCTCTGGGGCAGAGCATTCCACACAGCCACCACTCTCTGGGTGAAGAAGTTTCTCCTCATCTCTGTCCTAAATGGTCTACCCCGTATTTTTAAGCTGTGTCCTCTGGTTTGGCACTCATCCATCAGTGGAAACATGTTTCCTGCCTCCAGAGTGTCCAATCCTTTAATAATCTTATATGTCTCAATCAGATCCCCTCTCAGTCTTCTAAACTCAAGGGTATACAAGCCCAGTCGCTCCAGTCTTTCAGTGTAAGGTAATCCCGCCATTCCAGGAATTGACCTCGTGAACCTACGCTGCACTCCCTCAATAGCCAGAATGTCTTTCCTCAAATTTGGAGACCAGAACTGCACACAGTACTCCAGGTGTGATCTCACCAGGGCCCTGTACAGCTGCAGAAGAACCTCTTTGCTTCTATACTCAATCCCTCTTGTTATGAAGGCCAGCATGCTATTAGCCTTCTTCACTACTTGCTGTACCTGCATGCTTACCTTCATTGACTGGTGTACAAGAACACCCAGATCTCTTTGTACAGTCCCTTTACCTAAATTGATTCCATTGAGGTAGTAATCTGCCTTCCTGTTCTTGCCACCAAAGTGGATAACCATACATTTATCCACATTAAACTGCATCTGCCATGCATATGACCACTCACCTAACCTGTCCAGGTCACCCTGTAATCTCCTAACATCCTCATCACATTTCACCCTGCCACCCAGCTTTGTATTATCAGCAAATTTGCTAATGTTATTACTAATACTATCTTCTATATCATTAACATATATTGTAAAAAGCTGCAGTCCCAGCACTGATCCCTGCGGTGCCCCACTGGTCACTGCCTGCCATTCCGAAATGGAGCCATTTATCACTACTCTTTGTTTCCTGTCAGCCAACCAACTTTCAATCCAAGTTAGTACTTTGCCCCCAATACCATGCGCCCTAATTTTGCTAACTAACCTCCTATGTGGGACTTTATCAAAAGCTCTCTGAAAGTCCAGGTACACTACATCTACTGGATCTCCCTCATCCATCTTCAGAGTCACATCCTCAAAAAATTCCAGAAGATTAGTCAAGCATGATTTCCCCTTCATAAATCCATGCTGACTCTGACCCATCCTGTTACTACTATCCAGATGTGTCGTAATTTCATCCTTTATAGTAGACTCCAGCATCTTTTCCACCACTGAGGTCAGACTAACTGGTCTATAATTTCCTGCTTTCTCTCTCCCACCTTTCTTAAAAAGTGGTACAACATTAGCCACCCTCCAATCCGCAGGAACTGATCCCGAATCTATCGAACTCTGGAAAATAATCACCAACGCAGTGTTGGACTGGGGTGGACAAAGTCAAAAGTCACATGACACTGGGGTATAGTCCAACATGCTTCAAATAAATCTGTTGGACTGTAACTTGGTGTCATGTGATTTTTGACTTTATTTTTACACTACATTTAAAATACAGACTGAATAAACATTTTCATTATGGCTTAATTATAAATATCAAAATGCTTTACAAAATAATAGATACATTAAGTACCACTAATTAACTGTTCAAATATAGTAACAATCCATAAACACACCTTTGGCAAAGATAAATTCAATACAACAGCTGTCTCACCTGCAATTCTAGCAGCAATAAGACAATCCCAGCTTTTAGCTGTAATTAGATTAAAGGAATAACAGCTTCCACATCTAGCTTCAAGTCCCAAGGCTTCACAACTTGTCAACTTTATTGGATTCAAGTAGGCAGCTCAGTACCTCTGTCTTCAAACCTCTCTTCAAAAAAGGACAAAATACACCTTTTAAAGCTATAGCATTGTCACAGAAGAGTCTTAATTGAGTATTTCAGATCTGTCTTTAACTTGGGGGAGGAGATGTAGGTACAGAATTTGGGAAGGTGAACTGTGAGGATTAGGTTGATGCAGGGAGTGAGGAGGTTATGGCAGGATTAAAAGTGGACAAATCCCTGGGTTCAGATCAGTTAAATCCCAGGCTCCTGTGGGAACAGAGACAGGAAATCAGGACTCTGACAAAAACTTTTAATTTTTCTCTGGATGTGATAGGTGCCAGAGAACTGGAGGACAGCTAACACATTTTTACTTTTTGAGAAAGGTGTTAAGAGATAAACTAGGGAATTACAAATCATTGAGTCTCACGTCAATAGGAGGGAAACTTCAAGAAGATTCTTCATTTTTTTCAATTCCTCAATTAATTTTCATTTAGAGAGGCAAGGATTAATGAGAGATTGCATAGTTTTGTCATTGGGAATCACCTGAATTTTTTCAAGGAGATGAACACGTGCGTAGATGAGGGTATGCAGTTGATGTAGTTTACATATATTTCAACAAGGTCCCACATTGGAAACTGATTTAAAAAAAGTGAAAGCACATGGGATCCAGGGTAACTTGAATTGAATTTATTGTCACGTGTACCGAGGCACAGTGAAAAGCTTTGTCTTGTGAGCAATACAGGCAAATCACAGAGTTAAGTAACATAGATAAGTAAATAACAGGTAAACAACAGCAAAAACAAAAACACAAAAAGTACCGGCGAATGTTAAGAGTTTGAGAGTCCATTCAGTATTCTAGCAAGTTGGCAAGTTGGATCCAAAATTGGCTTTCAAAGAATGTTGTGTGACTGGAAGTCAGTGCCTAGTGGCATTCCATGGGGATCAGTGCTAAGTCCCATAATATACAGAATTTTTCGTCATGGTTGTGGTGAGGAGGTGGGTGGGAATATGACTAAGTTTGCCGATGACACAAAGTTGGTGACCAGGTGGTTGACGGGAATGAGGTCTTAAGTTACAGGAGGATATATCTGATCATGTAGACAGATCAGTGGGAGTTATAGTCATAGAGATGTACAGCATGGAAACAGACCCTTCGGTCCAACCTGTCCATGCCGACCAGATATCCCAACCCAATCTAGTCCCAACTGCCAGTACCCGGCCCATATCCCTCCAAACCCTTCCTATTCATATACCCATCCAAATGCCTCTTAAATGTTGCAATTGTACCAGCCTCCACCGCTTCCTCTGGCAGCTCATTCCATACATGTACCACCCTCTGCGTGAAAAAGTTGCCTCTTAGGTCTCTTTTATATCTTTCCCCTCTCACCCTAAACTTATGCCCTCTAGTTCTGAACTCCCCAACCCCAGGGAAAAGACTTTGTCTGTTTACCCTATCCATGCGCCTCATAATTTTGTAAACCTCTATACGGTCACCCCTCAGCCTCTGACGCTCCAGGGAAAACAGCTCCAGCATATTCAGCCTCGCCCCATAAATCAAATCCTCCAAACCTGGCAATATCCTTGTAAATCTTTTCCAAACCCTTTCAAGTTTCACAACATTTTTCCGATAGGTAGGAGACCAGAATTGCATGCAATGTTCCAACAGTGGCCTAACCAATGTCCTGTACAGCCGCAACATGACCTCCCAACTCCTGTACTCGATACTCTGACCAATAAAGGAAAGCATACCAAACACCTTTTCACTATCCTATCCACCTGCGACTCCACTTTCAAGGAGCTATGAACCTGCACTGCAAGGTCTGTTTGTTCAGCAACACTCCCTAGGACCTTACCATTAGGTGTATACGTCCTGCTAAGGTTTACTTTCCCAAAATGCAGCACTTTGCTTTTATCTGAGCTAAACTCCATCTGCCACTTCTCGCCAATTGGCCCATCTGGTCAAGATCCTGTTGTAATCTGAGGGAACCCTCTTTGCTGTCCACTACACCTCCAATTTTGGTAGCATCTACAAACTTACTAATTATACCTCTTATGCTCACATCCAAATCATTTATGTAAATGACAAAAGGTAGAGGATCTAGCACCGATCCTTGTGGCACTCCACTGGTCACAGGCGTCCAGTCTGAAAAGCTACCCTACACCACCACCCTCTGTCTTCTGTCTTTGAGCCAGTTCTGTATCAAAATGGTTAGTTCTCCCTGTATTCCATGAAATCTAACCTTGCTAATCGATTTCCCATAGGGAACGTTGTGGAACGCCTTACCGAAGTCCATATAGATCACATCTACCACTCTGCCCTCATCAATCCTCTTTGTTACTTCCTCAAAAAACTCAATCAAGTTTGTGAGGCGCATTTTCCCATGCACAAAGCCATGTTGACTATCCATAATCAATCATTGTCTTTCCAAATACATGTACATCCTGTCCCTCAGAATTCCCTCCAACAACTTGCCCACTACCAACGTCAGATTCATTGGTTTATAGTTCCCTGGCTTGTCTTTACCACCCTTCTTAAACAGTGGCACCACGTTGACCAACCTCCAGTCTTCTCGCATCTCACCTGTGACTATCGATGATACAAATATCTCAGCAAGAGGCCCAGCAATCACTTCCCTAGCTTCCCACAGAGTTCTTGGGTGCACCTGATCAGGCCCTGGGGATTTATCCACCTTTATGCATTTCAAGACATTCAGCACTTCCTCCTCTGTAATTTGGACATTTTGCAAGATGTCACCATCTATTTCCCTACAGTCTATATCTTCTGTATCCTTTTCCACAGTAAATACTGATGCAAAATACTTATTTAGTATCTCCCACATTTTCTGTGGCTTCATACATAGGCTACCTGGCTGATCTTTGAGGGGCCCTATTTTCTTTTGTCCTTACATATTTGTAAAAACCTTTGGATTCTCCTTAATTCTATTTGTCAAAGCTATCTCATGTCCCCTTTTTGCCTTCCTGATTTCCCTCTTAAGTATACTCCTCCTGTCTTTATACTCTTCTAAGGATTCACTCGATCTATCCTGTCTATGCCTGACATATGCTCCCTTCTTTTCCTTAACCAAACCCTCAATTTCTTTAGTCATCCAGCATTCCCCATATCTACCAGCCTTTCCTTTCACCCTGACAGGAATATACTTTCTCTGGATTCTCGTTATCTCATTTCTGAAGGCATCCCATTTTCCAGTCGTCTCTTTACCTGCGAACATCTGCCCCCAATCAACTTTCGAAAGTTCTTGCCTAATACCGTCAATACCAGAAACTTGGCTGTTTGTGCTACGTTCCCCTGAGATTCCATCCTCCTCTACATTCTCCAAAACAGCATACCTGTTTGAAATGGGTATATCCACAAAAGACTCCTGCATTAGCTGCCTACCTCTCTTACCTTTCCTGGAGTTAACCCATCTAGGTGACTGTATCTGAGACTTTCACCCCTTCCTATAATTGCCATCCATCACATACTGTCGTAGTTGCAAATTCTTCATTGCTTCTAACTCTCTCTCTTACCGATCCAATCAATCTGATAAGATTTGCAACCAACAGCATTTATGGCAGATATAATCCACTGTAATCCTTAAACTCTCTTTAAACTCCCACATCTGACAACAAGCACATATCACTCTACTAATGGCCATTTTTGCTTCTTCACAATCTACAGACCCAGAAAATAACACTATCTTATTCCTCTCCAAACACTGCCCCAGGTTAAATTAATAGTTATGGCTTATATTTTAAGTTTAATCAAGAGACGTATCTCCAAAAACATATAATCAAGAAAGAACCCACTCTACTCAACTCACTACTGCTGTCTTTCTGTAGGTCACACTTAAAACAACAATATACTTATCTGCTTCTGAGCAGTGAACTTTACCCAACAGTTCCTCCAAGATCGGTTGTGAATTTCACTTTTCTAATTTTCCCTGATGCACTCCGATGTCCAGCGATCCTTGAATTCAAACAGCAAAGATAATGTCAGTTTTTTTCTTTCTCTCTCTCCTGCACCATGTGCTTCCTTTGTCTGCTCTTCTCCCTTTTAAAACTGCTGTTGTTTTGACTTTTTTCCCCAAAGTTCCAAAACAATGCAACAGTAATTGTTGCTCCTGGAATTCGAGGAAGTCACCTCCATCACCTAAAATACCTTAAAAAAAGGAGCAGCTGTTACAGCCAGAAATTTTTCCCATCCTCCATCTTGGATTACCCAGAAACCAACTTAACCCTGATAAGTAAGAGGTGATTTACTTTGAAATAAGTAACAAGACCAGGGTAGGAATGGTAAGACATTTGGAAGCTTAGGAGAAAAGAGGAGCCTTGGGGTGCTTGTCCACAAATCACTGAAGATGGTAGGGCAGGTTAATGAAGAGCTTATGCTTGAAATGTTGACTCTCCTTCTCTTTGGATGCTGCCTGACTGGCTCTTTTATCTATGCTCCTCAAACTTTGTTCTAGTGCACCCCACCCTGTGTGATAGCTGCAACAGCCAGCTGCCTAACAGTTTTGGCAGCACAGACTCCATGGACTAAAGGGCCTTTTCTGTAATGTGAGATTCCAAATTAGAGGTGCAAAATCTGTAGAGCGCTAATAATACCGCACTTTAACACCCACTCTAACACAACTTGGGATAGCAAGGCTGTGCAGAACAGAAAAAGGAAAAAAGTTTAAACGTGATCATAGAAACTAGATGATTGGAGCAGAAGGAGGCCATTGGCCCATTCATCACGATCATGGCTGATTGTCCAAACTCAATAGCCTAATCCTGCTTTCTCCCATAACCTTTGGTCTCTTTCGCCCCAAGTGCTATATCTAGCCACCCCTTGAATGCATTCAGTTGGCATCAATTGCTTCCTGCGGTAATGAATTCCACAGGCCCACCACTCTTTGGGTGAAGAAATGTCCCCTCATTTTCATCCTAAATGGTCCACCCGAATCCTCAGAGTGTGACCCCTAGTTCTGGAAGCACCAACCATCGGGAACATCCTCCCTGCATCTTCTCTGTCTAGCTTTACAAATGTATTCAGAATTTTTCAGAAGTTTTTTTCTAGCCAATGAGGAAGGAGACATTGCTGGATCTGATTCTGAAAAGTGATATGATCAGGTGTCATTGGGGGAACATCTAGTTGGGGACAGTGATCAATGCATCCTCAGGTTTATATTTTCTATGGAAAAGAACAAGAAGTATTTCAGAGTAATATAGTTCATTGGGAGATGGCAGTTTCAATGGGGTGAGAGTAGATCTGTCCCAGTTAGATTACCATCAAAAATTGGCAAACGAACCTCTCCTAGTATAATAGATAGCATTTAGAGGGGAGATAGTTTATTACAGTTGAGACATATTCTCACAAGGGCGAAAGGTAAGGTAAGCAAAACCAGAGCAACCTGAATGAAAGAGATGAGGCAGGAAAGAGGACACATATGGCAAGAGAAAATACTTGAAATTCTCAGGTCTGACGGCACGTGAAGAAAAGCAGAGTTAACATTTTGTGTTTGTGACTTTTCATCAGAAAAGATGTCCAATCTAAAACATAGTGCAGTTTCTCTACACTGATGGTACCTGGCCTGAGTATTTCTGCCATTTTCTATTTTGATTTCAGTTTGACAATATCTGCAATCACTTTAGTACTGGTATATGTCTGATGCCAGTTTGATAAAACAATTAATCAAACTGAACAATGAAAGTTCAGAGTAATAAAAAGGCAAACAAGAGGATCAAAGAGTAGATTAGAAGGTAAATGGAATCCAAACGTCTTCTGTAGCTATGAAGGTAGGCAGGAAGCAGGAGGATGGAGTCAATTAAGGACCAAATTGAGATTTACACATCGAGACAGATGGACATGACTGAACAATCAAATGAATACTTTGTATCTTTTTTTTACCAAGGAAACAGATGCTATTGAAGTGTTTGTGAAAGAAGAGGTAGTTGAAATACTAATGGACCAAAATTTATAATAGAGAGGGTAGTAGTATTAGCCATAATCCCAAGGAATTGTAAGGCTGCTTTCTCATTAAAAATAGATGTGGTGAATTTAAACTGAGGGTCACCAAGCCTTAGGCAAGATCGAGAAAGCCTCAACTGATGCAGGAATTGAACTCATGCTTTGGCATTACTCTGCATCATAAATTAACTGTCCAGGCAACTGAGCATTGATAAGTCATCAGGAGTGGGTCAAACATCCAAGGATACTGAAATAGGAAAGGGTGAAAATTGCAAAGACACTGGCGGTAATCTTCCAATCCTTGAATGCAGGAATGGTGCAAAAGGACTGAGTAATTACAAATGTTACATCCTTGAGGAAAAAAATAGTTACTAATATAAATCCAGCAACTGCAGACCAGTCCATTTAACCTCAGTAGTGAAAAGGCTTTTAGAGATGATATTTCAGGAAACAATTAACTTCTTGGAAACTCTGGATTAATTAAAGGAAACCAGTACAAATTTGAGTGCAAGTTGTGTTGAATTTGATTTAGGTTGTTTGAGGTAGTAGAGTTCATATAGATAATATGGTTTCTGAGATGTACATGTTTAATGAAGTGTGCTAAAATGCTGCATAATAGGCAAAAGAGGTAGGAGAGTGGCATTGCTAATTAGGGATAGTGTCACAACTGCAGAAATGGAGGTTATTGAGAAAAGTTTGTCTACAGAGTCAGTCTGGGTGGGAGTCAGAAACAGGGAAGGGACGGTCACTTTATTTGGCGCTTTCTACAGACCCCCCAATAGCAACAGAGACACAGAGGAGCATATTGGGAGGCAGATTTGGAAATGTGCAGAAATAACAGGGTTGTTGTCATAGGTAACTTTAACTTCCCTAATATTGATTGGAACTTCTTTAGTTCAAATAGTTTGGCTGGAGCAGTTTTTGTCAGGTGTCCAGGAAGGATTCCTGACTCAATATGTAGATAGACCAACTAGACGATATGCCATATTGGATTTGGTGCTTGGGTCTGGACCAGGCCAGGTGTCAATGGGAGAGCATATGCCATAGTGATCACAACTCCCTGACCTTTACTATAGTCATGGAGAGGGATAGGAGCAGACTTTATGGGAAAGTAGATGTAAGTTTGCTCGCTGAGCTGGAAGGTTCATTTTCAAACATTTCATCACCATACTAGGTAATATCATCAATGAAGTACTGGTGTTAGTGACCCGCTTTCGATTTATGTGTTCATGTATATGCATATATATTACATAAATATGTAAGCACATTAATCGAAAGCGGGTCATTAACACCATTGCTTCACTGAAGGCCTGCTGATGATGTTACCCAGTATGGTGACGCAATGTCTGAAAATGAACTTTCCAGCTCAGCAAGCAAACTTACATCTAGAACCTCAAACTGAACTATAAATCTTCTCAAAATTTAATATGGAAAAGTATTTAATTGGGGGAGGGGGAATTGCAGTGCTATTAAGCAGGAACTGGGGCATCTAAATTGAGAACAGATGTTCTCAGGAAAGTGCATGACAGAAATGTGGAAGTTGTTTAGGGAGCACTTGCTGATAGTGCTGGATAGGTTTGTCCCACTGAGGCAAGGAAGGGATGTTGGGTGAAGGAACCTTGGATGACAAGGGATGTAGAACATCTAGTCAAGAGGAAGAAGGAAGGGTGAGGAAGCAAGGATCAGACAGGGCACTAGAAAATTACAAGGTGGCCAGGAAGGAACTGAAGAATGGACTTAGGAAAGGAAGCAAGCATTAAAAAACTTTGGTTGATAGGATTGAGGAAAACCCGAAGGCATTCTACACTTATGTGAGGAACAAGAGGATGGCCAGGATAGGGATGATCAGGGATAGTAGAGAGAATTTGTGTCTGGAGTCGGAAGAAGTAGGGGGAGGTCCATAATGAATACTTTGCTTCAGTATTCAATAATGAGAGAGACCTTTGTTGTTTGCGAGGACAACGTGAAACAGGCTGATACGTGCAAATAGGTTGATGTTAAGAAGGAGGGTGTGCTGGAGATTTTGAAAAATGTAAGGATAGATAAGTCCCCTGGGCCAGATGGGATATACATCAAACATTACAGCGCAGTACAGGCCTTCAGCCCTCGATGTTGCACCATCCTGTGGGACTAATCTGAAGCCTAAATATACTACACTATTCCATTTTCATCCATATGTTTATCCAATGACCATTTAATTCTTTGAGGAGGTGACAAAGTTGATTGATGGGGGACGGGCTGTAGATGTCATGGACTTTTAGTAAGGCATTTGATAAGGTTCCCCATAGTAGGCTGATGGAAAAGGTAAAGTCGCATAGGGTCCAGGGTATTTTAGTTAGACAGATAGAGAACTGGCTGGGCAACAGGAGACAGCCAATAGTAGTGGAAGGGAGTTTCTTAAAATGGAAACCTGTGATCAGTGGTGTCCCACAGGGATCCATGCAGGGACCACTGTTGTTTGTGATATATAATTAATGATTTGGAGGAAGGTATAGTTGGTCTGATTTGCAAATTTGCAGATGACAATAAGATTGGTGGAGTAACAGATAGTGAAGGTGCTGTCAGAGAATACAGCAGAATATAGATAGATTGATGAGATGGGCAGAGAAATGGCAGATGGAGATCAATCTGGGCAAATGCGAGGTAATGCATTTTGGAAGATCCAATTAAAGAGTGAACTATACAGTAAATGGAAAAGACCTGGGAAAATTGACATACAGAGAGATCTGGTCCATTGTTCCCTGAAGGTGGCAACGCAGGTCAGTAAAGTAGTCAAGAAGGGATAAGGCATGCTTTCCTTCATTGGATGGGGTATTGAGTACAAAGGTTGGCAGGTCATGTTGCAGTTGTATGGGACATTGGTTCGGCTGCATTTGGAATACTGCGTACAGTTCTGGTCACCACCTTACCAAAAGAATGTGGATGCTTTGGAGATGGTGCAGTGGAGGTTCACCAGGATATTGCCTGGTATGGAGGGTACTAGCTATGAACAGTGGTTGAATAGATTAGGATTATTTTCATTAGATGGACCTTGAGGGGGGACCTGATTGAGGACTACAAAATCATGAGCGGTATAGAAAGGATGGATAGCGAGAAGCTTTCTCCCCAGAGTATAGAAGTCAATTACGAGGGGTCACAAGTTCAAATTGAGAGGGGAAAGGTTTAGAGGAGATACGCATAGAAAGTTCTTTCCGCAAAGGGTCGTAGGGGCCTGGAATGCATTGCCAGTGGAGGTGGAAGAGGTGGGAATGAATGAGCAGGGAGCAAAGGGATACAGATCCTTAGAAAATAGGCGGCAGTTTTAGATAGAGGATCTGGATTGGCACAAACTTGGAGGGCCAAAAGGCCTGTTCTGTGCTGTAACTTTCTTTGTTCTTTGTTAAATGCCCTTAACGTTGACAAGTCTACTACTGTTGCAGGCAGGATATTCCATGCCCCGACTACCCTCTGATTAAATAAACTACCACTGACATCTGTCCTATATCTATCACCCCTCAATTTAAAGCTATGTCCCCTCATGTTAGCCATCACCATCTGAGGATAAAGGCTCTCAACGTCCACCCTATCTAACCCTCTGATTATCTTACGTCTCAATTAAGTCACCCCTCAACCTTCTTCTCTCTAATGAAATCAGCCCCAAGTCCCTCAGCCTTTCCTCATAATACCTTCCCTTCATACCAGGCAACATCTAGTCAATCGCCTATGAACCCTTTCCAAAGTTTCCACATCCTTCCGATAATGCTATGACCAGAACTCAATGCAATACTTCAAGTGCGGCTGCACCAGAGTTCTATATGGCAGCAACATGAAAACAAATACCCAAGATTTCTCCAGGAAGTGAGGGAAGAGTTTGCTCCCTTTTGTTGATGATCCTTTTTTTATTCATTTATGGGACTTGGGTGTCGATGGCTGGCCAGCATTGATAGCCCATCCCTATTTGCTCTTGAGAAGGTGGTGGTGAGCTGCCTTCTTGAATTGCTGCAATCCACTTGCTGTGGGCTGACCCATAATGCCGGTAGGGAGGGAATTCCAGGATTTTGACCCAACGACTGTGAAGGAACGGTGCGATATCTCCAAGTTAGGGTGGTGAGTAGCTTGGAGAGGAGCTTGTTCCCAAGTACCTGCTACCCTTGTTCTTCTGAATGGAAATGGAAGTGGGTTTGGAAAGTGCTGTCTTTGGTGAATTTCTGCAGTGCGTTTTGTTGATAGTTCACACTGCTGCTACTGAGCACCAGTGGTGGAGGGATTGAATGTCTATAGATGTGGTGCTAATCAAGCAGGTTATTTTGTCTTGGATGGTGTTAAGCTTCTTGAATGTTGTTGGAACTGCACCCATCCAGGCAAGTGGGGAATATTCCATCACACTCCTGACTTATGCCTTGCAGATGGTGGATAGTCTCTGTGTGTCAGAAGGTGAGTTACTCGCCGTTGTATCGCTAGTCTCTGGCCTGCTCTCATAGCCACTGTGTTTATATGGTAAGTCTAGTCAAGTTTCTGGTCAATGGTAACCTCAAGGATGTTGACAGTGGGGGATTCAGTGATGATAATACTGTTGAATGTCAAGGGGTGGTGGTTAGAATGTCTCTTATCGGTGATGGTCATTATCTGTTATTTGTGTGGTGCGAATGTTATTTGCCACTTGTCGGCCCAAGCCTGGATATTGTCCAGATCTTGTTGCATTTGAGCACAAAGTGCTTCAGGATCGGAGTAGTTACAAATGGTGCTGAACACTGCGCAATCATCATCGAACATCACCACTTCTGACATTATGACAGAGGGAAGGTCATTGATGAAGCAGCTGAAGATTGTTGGGCCTAGGACACTACCCTGAGGGACTCCTTCAGAGATGTCCTGGAGCTGAGATGACTGACTCTCCACAACCACAACCATCTTCCTTTGTCCCAGGAATGACTCTAACCAGTGGAGTGTTTCCCCTTGATACCCATTGATTCCAGTTTTTCCAGGGCTCCTTGATGCCATACTCAATCAAATGTGGCCTTGATGTCAAGGTCTGTCACTCACACCTCACCACTGGAATTCAGCTCTTTTGTCCATGTTTGAACCAAGGCTGTGATGCGATCAGGAGCTGATGGCCCAGGCGAAACCCAAACTGGGCGTCACTGAGCATCTTCACTGTCCACTGGAGTAGTACCAGATGATTAAGGGTGGCAAATATTATTCCCTTGTTCAAGAAAGGGAATAGAATAATCCTGGAAATTACAGACCAGTCAGTCTTACATCGGTGGTGGACAAATTATTGGAAAGAATTCTGAGAGACAGGATTAATGATTATTTGATTGGAGATAGTCAGCATGGCTTTGTGACGGGCAGGTCATGCCTCACAAGCCTTATTGAATTCTTTGAGGATGTCACAAAACACATTGATGAAGGTAGAGCAGTGGATGTGGTGTACATTGATTTTAGCAAGCTGTTTGAGACGGTTCCCCTTGGTAGGCTCATTCAGCAAGTAAGGAGGCCCAGGATACAGGGACATTTGGCTGTCTGGATACAGACTTGATGTGGAGGCACTGGTGTTGGACTGGGTGAGCAAAGTTAAAAATCACAACACCAGGTTGTAGTCCAACAGGTTTATTTGGAAGCAGTAGCTTTCAGAACACTGCTCCTTCATCAGGTGATTGTGCTAACCACCTGATGAAGGAGCAGCACTCCGAAAGGCAGTGCTTCCAAGTAAACCTGTTGTACTATAACCTGGTGTTGCGTGATTTTTAACTGGGTACAGAATTGGCTGGTCCATAGCAGACAGAGGGTTATAGTGAATGCAACGCCTTCAGCCTGGAGCTCAGTGACCAGTGGTGTTTCGCAGGAATCAGCTGTGGGACCCCTGTTCTTTGTGATTTTTATAAATTACTTGAATAAGGAAGTGGAAGGGTGGGTTAGTAAGTTTGCCGATGACATGAAGGTTGGTGGAGTTGTGCATAGTATGGAGGGCTGTATGAGGGCACATTGACAGGATGCAGAACTGGGCTGAGAAGTGGCAGATGGAGTTCAACCTGGAAAAGTGTGAAGTGATTCATTTTGGAAGGTCAAATTTGAATGCAGAATACAGGGTTAAAGGCAGGATTCTTGGCAGTGTGGAGAAACAGAGGGATCGTGGGGTCCATGTTCATAGATCCATCCAAGTTGCCACCCAAGTTGATAGGGTTGTTAAGACAGCGTATGGTGTATTGTCTTTCATCATCAGGGGGATTGAGTTTAAAAGCTGCGACGTTATGCTGCAGTTCTGTAGAGCCCAGTTTAGACCACACTTGAAATATTGTGTTCAGTTCTGGATGCCTCATTATAGGAAGAATGTTGAAGCTTTAGAGAGGGTGCAGAGGAGATTTACCAGGCTGCTGCCTGAACTGGAGGGCATGTCTTATGAAGAAAAGTTGAGGGAGCTAGGGCTTTTCTCATTGGAGCAAAGGAGAGTGAGAGACAGCTTGATAGAGGTGTACAGGATGATGAGAGGCTTGGATAATGTGAGTAGTCAGAAACATTTTCCTGTGGCAGAACTGTCTATCACAAAGGTGCATAATTTTAAGGTGATTGGAGGGAGGTTTAGAAGAGATGTCAGAGGTCAGTTCTTTACGCAGAGAGTGGTGGGTGTGTGGAATGCACTCCTCACAGTGGTAATAGAGTCAGATGCATTAGGGACATTTAAGCAACTCTTGGATAGGCCACATAGATGATGGTAAAATGAAGGGTATGTAGATTAGTTTGATCTTGGAGTAGGATAAAAGGTTGCTACAACATCGCGGGCTGAAGGGCCTGTACTGTTCTGTGATCTTACAAGCAAAGTTGAATCTCGGAGTTAAGTGACATCACATAGCCATGACATGACATCTCTGTATCCAGGCTGAGAAAGAGGAGTGGCAAACAATTTATTTTCCAACTGGAGGAAGGCATAGAGCAAGGTTCCACAGGATTTGATATGAGGACCACATTTTCGTTTACAAAGTAAGCAGATCTCAACTGGAATGTACTGTCTGATGATATGAAGGAAGCCAATTCAATCTTGACTTTCAAAAGAGCAGTGAAGGACAGTGAAGGGTTATAGGGAAAGACCTGGCACCTGTCATTATTTAGAGCCAGCACAGACACAGTGGGCTGAATGCCCAGCTCTGTTTTCTATACATTCTATGGTTCCTTTATATATGACCATAATTTCTGATTCCTCAGAATTGGAAACCTTTTCTCTGCATCGCCCATGTCAAACCCCATATAATTTTAAAGATTTCTACCGGGTTTCCCTGGATAAATTGAGTTGTGGGTGTCACTATCAAAGCCAATATTGTTATCTCCCATCCGTGATTTGCCTTGAGAAGATGATAGTAAACTGCTTTCTTATACCAGTTGTATGTGGTGAAGAATCTCCACACTTGTTATGGAGGGAGTTACATGTTTTTGCTTTGGAAATTAAAGAAACAGCACTTTTATCTTCTCCAAGTCTGCTAATCTTGTTGTTCTAGATGATAGAAGTCACAGATTCTGAAGGTGCTATCAAAGAAGCCTTGCTGATTTTCTGCAATGCATCTTTAATTTAGTCCACACTGCAGCCACTGAGCAGTGATGGTGAAGGGAATGAACATTAAGGTGATGGATGGGTTACCAATCAAGTGAGGCTGCTTTATTTTGTATAGTTTCAAATGTCTTGAGTGTTTTTGGTACTGAGATTACCAAGACAGTAGAGGAAACATACCATTTAAAGGATTAGGAGGTGACTTAATCACTACTGAATTTCCAACCTCTGACCTTTTCTGATAACCATATGTAACTAGTCCAGTCATGTTTATAGGGAACAATAATTCCGAAGATTTTGATGGTGGATGCTGTTAATTGTCAAGGGACTTTCTTTGACGATGGTGTCACCTTCCATTTGTGTGATGTGATTGTGGCTTGCTGTTGTAAATCCAAGCCTGACTAGGGATCTTAATAGGAAATAATATCATGATCCTGATGGGAGTAAAGTTTGTTGGTAATCAAGCCTCACGATTCCACAAGACATGTCACACATGTATAAATAACTAATTGAGTCACTAAGAAGGTTAATTTGACAGATTTAGATCACTATGATAAAAGCAACTCACCAGGTTTTAATCCATAAACAAAATTTATTTTAAAAAACTAATCTTAAACAGGGAGCAAAACATTATTATCTGCTACTATATAAATTATATTCTCATGAAATCCAAAGACGCATGTATTCATTCACAAACAAGATAAACAAGACACAATTCTGCAGTGATATAACACATGTAAAACGGGCAAAAAGGAACAAATTCAGTAGAACAACAGTCAAAACTGTGAAGGTGAAATTGGATGATCTTCTCCAACTTTTGCCAATCATATTTTTTGTCAACTACAGAAGATACTCAATATAGCACTTGGTCAGTTGAACCTTCACCTTTGTTTGAAGTCAGGAGTTTTTAAATATTCGTTAGATTCCGGTCATCAGTGGGATGGGGTCTGTGTGTGTGTGGGAGGGTGGGAGATGCAGAATCGGCTTGCAGCCTCACTGAAGATTGGGGTATAATTGCTGCCTCTCAGATCTGTGAAGACTGCAACTTAAAATTCAACATTGTTGCTGGGCACCTTTTCACCCTAAAGTTGTTGGTGCTTGCTTGTCTCAAGAGTATCAAATCTAGTTTCACTAAAAGTTACAGGATCTTGAGTAACCATTAACTGGAAATCTCACAGTTCAACTTTGGACCATTCACCTTCTTGGCAACATGATGCCCAAGCTTCTGTTTTCCCAGTTAATATTTACTATGGGAGATATAACCATATAACACTTGTTAAAAAAAAACAAGGACAACAATGTAAAATGTCAATGGGTAACATTTTTAAGTGGCATTCAGGAGCATGGTAGAAAAAATATGTCCTGTCATAGGGAAATTACAATCTAAATATGAGTGAATCTCTGTAGATAATAAAGAGATCTTGGAAGAATTGAGCGTTAAGAAAGAGACAAATATTAAACACAAAGAGCAGCAGACACTGGGATTAGAGAATAAATAAATTAAAAAATAGTTATGGCAAAGAGGAAGAATGAAAATTATCAGAAATAAAATGAAATAGTACATTTTACAGGCATGCCAACCAATAAAAAGATTGGAAGAGGAATAGGACTGTAAATGGTTTATATCACAAGTAATGAGAGAAAGTAGAAATATTAAAAATTATTTTGCTTTGGCATTTCTGGGTAATTAGGTAGACATGACATTAAATAATAATTGCCTTAAGTAAGATACGTTTGAGAGAGAAGCTTAGATTGAAGGATCAAAAGTAGAGGCAGTTTGAGTGGAGCTAACAAACAGCAAGTGCCAGCAAGCATTGCTGGGAGTTGTTTATAGAATGCCAAACAGTAGTGTTAATTTTGGAAATGGTATAAATTGGGAAATTAAAGATGTATTTAACATAGTAATGCAGTAATAATGGCAACTTCAATCTATGTATTTTGTAGGCTGGTTAAACCTAAAATAAAGCTATAGAGGGTGATTTTCTAGAATGTGTATGAGATAGGTTTCTGGAACAATACATTGAAGCATTGAGTCAGGATCAAGCTATTTTAGATTTAATATTATGTGAAGAGAATGGCCCCAGGAATAAAAAGCTTAACATATGCGGAACATTTGAGGACTTTGGGTTTATACTTGATGGAGTTTGGAAGGATGAGGGAGGATCTAATTGAAACTTACAAAAGACTGAATGGCCTGGACAGATTGGATGTTGGGAAGATGTTTCCTTTGGTAGGAGAGTCAGCCTTAGAATAAAGGGAAAACCTTTTGCACTGGAGGTAAGGAGTAACATCTTCAGCCAGAGTGGTGAATCTATGGAATTCATTGCCATAGAAGGCTGTGAAGGCCAGGTCACTGAGTGTATTTAAGACTGCTATAGATAGGTTCTTGATTGTTAAGGGGATCAATGGTTATGGGGAGAAGGTGGGAGAATGGGGATAAAAAACTTCTCAGCCATGATTGAATGACAGAAGAGACTTGATGGGCTGAATGGCCTAATTTCTGCTCCTATGTCTTATGAAGAGGGCTAATTTATAACTTTGCTGTAAAGGAATCTTTGGGAAATAATCACCATAATATATTAGAATATCACATTAAGTTTGAAAATCATATTGTTCATTCTGAAACTAGGGTCTTAAAACTGATCAAAGGAAACTATGAACATATGGAGAACAGTTGGTTATGATGAACTGCGAAAATACATGAAAAGGATGGACAGTAGACAGACAACGACTAGTTTTAAAGTAGTATTATTTGCTGTACAAAAGAAAATCTTCAAATAAAAGTCAATCATAAAGGTGAATCAACTAAAGCAAACAAAAGTAAAAGGCAAATAAGGAAATTGCTGGAAAAACTCAACAGCTCTAGCAGTATCAATGAAGAGAAGGCAGAGTCAATGTTTCAGATCCAGTCACCTTTCTTCAGAATGGTAACTTTTCTAGCAATTTGTTTTGTTTCTGATTTCCAGCATCCTTAGTTTTTGGGCTTTTAAAAAAAAATTTAAAGATTATATGAGCTTAAAGGAAGTGGTTTAGATTGTTGCTCAAGAATGGGAGCAATTTTGAATCCAGCAAAGGATGATGAAAAAACATAAAGAGAATATGCATTCAAACTAGGAACAAATATTAAGGCAAACCGTAAAAGCTTCTTTACTTATGTGAAAATGAAAAGATTGGCAAGGACAGTGAGTCCTTTATAGATGTAAAAATTAGAATTTAAAATGGAAAATTGAGCATTTGTGAAAAACCAATCACATTTTTCTGTTATGATAGTGATACTGGACAAGTCAGATCCAAATGTGAGACCAGACTTGACTATAACCTTTATTATTGCTATTTATTGGCAAACATAGTCAAAAGAGGCTGTAAATATACATTTTATAATTCATTTATGGCATGGGACGTGGGCATCACTGGCTACGCCAGAATTTATTGCCCATTCCTAGTTGCCCTTGCAAAGGTGGTGGTGAGCTGCCTTCTTTAAGCCACTGCAATCTGTGTGCTGTAGATAGACTCAAAATGCTCATAGGGAGGGAATTCCAGATTTTGACCCAGCAACTGTGAAGCAATAAGTATGTATTTCCAAATCAGGTGAGTGACTTGGAGGGGAACTTGCAGATGGTTTTAATCTGCTGCCCTTGTCCTTCTAGATGTAAATGGTCATGGGTTTGGAAAGTGCTATTGAAAGATCTTTGGTGAATTTCTGCAGTGCATCTTGTAGACAGTATACGCTGCTGCTACTTGAATATCTTTGGAGGCAATTGATACTTGTGCAAATGGTTCCTATCAAGTGGGCTGCTTTGTCCTGGATGGTTTCAAGCTTCCTAAGTGTTGTTGGTGCTGCATTCATCCAGGCATGTGGGAATATTTCTTTGGGAAGTCACGAGGTGAGATACTCACCTCAGTATTCCTAGCCTCTGACCTGCTTTTATATCCACTGTATTTATATGGCGAATCCAGTCAAATTTCTGGTCAGTGGTAACCCTCAGCATGTTGACAGTGGGGAATTCAGTGATGGTAACACTATTGAATGTCAATGATGATTACATTGTCTGTTATTGGAGATCATTATTGCCAGGCAGTTGTGTGGTGGGACTGTTACTTGTCAATTGTCTGCCTGAGTCTGGATATTATCTAGATCTCATTACATTTGAACATGAACTACTTCAATATCTGAGGAATCGCGAATGGTGCTGAATGTTGTTCGATCAACAGCAGACATCCTCACTTCTGAACCTTGTGATGGAGGGAAGGTCATTGATGAAGCACCTGAAGATGGCTGGGCCTAGGACACTACCTAACTTCTAACTACCACAACCATCTTCCTATTTGCCAGGTAGGACTCCAACCAGCAGAACATTTCCCCCCGATACCTGTCTGTTCTAGTTTTTCTAAGATTTCTTGATTTCACACTCAGTCAAATGCAGACTTGGTGTCAAGGCCTTCCGCTCTCACCTCAACCCAGGAATTCAGTTCTTTTGTCCAGTTTTGAACCAAGGCTGTAAGGAGGGCAGGTGTCTGGTAGAATCAAAACTCAGTCAGCAGGTTATTACTGAGTATGTGGTGCTTGATAGCACTGTTAATTACACCATCCATCACTTCAATGATGACTGAGTGTGGACTGATGAGTGGGAAATAGCGGGATTTTAATTATATTTTGTGTACGGACATACCTGAGCATGTCTGTACATTAGGAGAAAGTGAGGACTGCAGATGCTGGGGATCAGAGTCGAAGAGTGTGGACCTGAAAAAGTATAGCCAGTCAGGCAACATCCGAGGAGCAGGAGAGTCGATGTTTTGAACATACGCTCTTCATCAGGAATGAGGGAGTTGCCTAAGGGAACTGAGAGATAAATGGAAATGGGCAGGGTTGGGGGGGAAGGTAAGTGGCAAGAGGATTGGTAAATGGTGGTGGGTAAAGGTGAGAGGTCGGAAAGAAGGATGAAGTGGATAGGTGGGAAGGAAAATGGACAGGTAAGACAGTTCAAGAGGGCGGTGCCGAGTTGGAGGGTTGGAACTGGGATAAGGCAGGGGGAGGTTAAAGTGCTCGGCCACAGGGCAGTGGGGTTGTTTAGTGCGTGTGTCCCAGAGATGTTCTCTGAAATGTTCCGCAAGTTGTCCTGTTTCCCCAGTGTAGGGGAGACCACATCGGGAGCAACAGACACTGTAGATGATGTGTGCGGAAGTACAGGTAATTTTCTGTCAGATGTGGAAGGATATTTTGGGGCCTTGGACAGAGGTGAGGGAGTAGGTGTGGGCGCAGGTTTTGCACTTCTTGCGGTGGCAGAGAAGGTGCCGGGGTATAGGGTGGGTTGGTAGAGGCCGTGGACCTAACAAAGGAGTCACAGAGGAAATAGTCTCTGCAGAACCTGGGAGAAGTGGGGAGGAAAATATATCACTGGTAATGGGGTCTGTTTGTAGATGGTGGAAATGGCGGAGGATGATGCTTTGTATGTGGGGGTCGGTGGGGCGGAAGGTGAGGACCAGGAGGATTCTGTCCTTATTGCGATTGGAGGGGTGGGGTTCAAAGGCAGAGGTGTGGGAAGTGGAGGAGATGCGCTGGAAGGCATCATCAACTATGTGGGAGAGAAATTGCGGCCTTGAAGAAGGAAGCCATCTGGAATGTTCTGTGGTGGAATTGGTCCTCCTGGGAGCAGATGTGGTGGAGGTGGAGGAATTGAGAGTGAGGGGTAGCGTTTTTACAGGCAGTAGGGTGGGAGCAGGTGTACTCCAGATAGCTGTGGGAGTTGGTGGATTTGAAGTGGATTTCTGTGTTGAGTCTGTTATCGGAAATGGAGATGGAAAGGTCCAGGAAGGGGTGGGAGGTGTTCAAGATTGTCAAGATGAACTTGAGGTCGGGGTTGGAGGTTTTGGTGAAGTTGATGAACTGTTCAACCTCCTCGCAGGAGCATGAGCTGACACCGACACAGTCATCAATGTAGTGGGGGAGAAGGTGGAGAATGGTGCAAGTATAGCTGCGGTAGATGGATTGTTCCAAATAACCGACGAAGAAGCAAGCGGAGCTGGAGCCCATGCAGGTGCTCATGTCTATCCCCTTTGTCTGGAGGACGCTGGAGGATTTGAAGGAGAAATTGTTGAGGGCGAAGATCAATTCAGCCAATCGAATGAGTGTGTCAGTGGGGTAGGAAGAAGTAGAGGGCTTGGAAGCTTTCGTCATGCTGGATGGATGTGTACAGAGATTGGATGTCCATGGTGAAAATGAGGTATTGGGGGCCAGGAAAGCGAAAGTCATTGAGGACAATTTTGTACATTGTCGAGTAGATGTCAGTGTTAGAACTGTACTGGTTCATACTCTCCACTCCTGGCACCATCCCTTACCGCTGCAAGAGGTGTAAAACCTGCACCCAAACCTGCCCACTTAGCTCCCATCTCAGGCCTCAAAAGATCCTTCCACATCCGAGAGAGATCTTTCTGCACATCAAAACACCTCATCAACTGTGTCTGTTGCTCTCGATATGGTCTCCTCTACAGGGGGGAGACAGGTTGCCAGCTTGCAGAACGTTTCTGGAAAACACTGGAACAGGGGTGATATTTTTGTATGGCTTGTGAATTAGTCAAAAGGTGGAAATAAACAGGTTATTCTCAGGGGGGCTGGCTGTAAGTCATGGGGCGGAAGTTACTGCAAATGCTGGAAATCAGAGTCAAGATTAGAGTGTTGCTGGAAAAGCACGGCAGGTCAGACAGCATCCGAGGAGCAGAAAGAAGCCCTTCATCAGGACTGGAACGTCGATTCTCCTGCCCCTCGGACTTGACTGTAACCCATGGGGTACCACCAGAAACAGGGCTGGGGCCACAAATGTCAACAATCTGCATAAATCATCTTGATGCAGGGACCAATTGTAATATTTCCAAATTTGAGTTTGACAAAACTAGACAGGAGCGTGAATTGTGAGGAGGCTTCAAGTAGATTTGGACAGAGAACATCGTCTGGGAATAATGTGGATAAATACACTGGCGGTGGCGGGGGCGGGGCCGACGGCCCGATGGTTGCGCGCGCACGTACGCAGTGTGCGCGATGACGTAGGGTGAAGGAGGCGCTGCAGGAAAATGGCGGCATCGAATAACCCGCGGAAATTCAGCGAAAAGATCGCGCTCCACACCCAGAAACAGGCCGAGGAGACGGCCGCCTTCGAGGAGGTGATGAAGGACCTGAGTATCACCCGGGCGGCAAGGGTGAGTCAGCGCCTCCGCTGGGCCGGCTGCAGCTGTGAGCTTGGGATGCAGCCGGGACTCTGGGCTCGGGCTCCGGGCTCGGGCTCCAGGCTCCGGCTCCAGGCTCCGGGCTCCAGGCTCCGGCCTCCGGGCCGTGTTTACAGGCGGCAAGGGCCCGCGGTTCTGAAGGTGTTGAGCCGTAGTGGAAAAGCCTGGGCCCTTTCCTGAGAGCTGTGGCGGGAATGAGTCTCGCGGCCCTCCAGCCAGAGCTCGTCCCCTACATTTCCCTCCGGTAGCTGGGCTCTCTGCTGACCTGGCCCTGGGACTCCGCTCTGGAATTCGCTTTAAAAACCTCTCCGCGTTTCAATGCTCCTTAAAGCGACTCCTTACACCAGCATCAATATTTGTTTGTGGATCTCTGTCAAACCTGATCTTTGTATTTAACATCCTGTGAAGCGCGTTGGGCTGTGTTGGAGTTTGCAGGATGATTGTACGAATGAGTTGCTGATCCCGTTTTCAGGGCTGTTTCATTCAGAGGTTCCGTATGTGTTCACCAAGGGTCTGCATTGTAATTCGCTCACTCTAACAAAAGGGCCTCACTTTGCTGATAGTTATGCTATTTTTTGGAAGTTAAATATCTTGTTTTTATATTCTAAACTCGTTATTAAAATTATTGTAACTAATGCATTTGGACTTCTTGGTATGGTCATTGGTTTGTTTGATTGTATTGAGCGAAACAGGTTGCTTTATCTCCAGATGGAAGGATGCAATAAGATGTGTAAACACATTCTCCGATCTAGTGATTGGTAGAGTTTGTTGACAGTGAATGAGATTGTACTGTTTTCCTGCAAACCTGCCACCCAGTGAGATAACAGATTTTGTTTGTGTCAGGCATTAGTTCGATTTTTGACTTTGCGTTGTCAGAGCTTCCACATTTCTGAATGGTCGTTTGTATTTCAGCAACAAACAAAATTTACGTTATTATAATTGATTTTCAGTGTGTAGTAAATCCAGTGTGATCATAGATGATTAATTTATCAGTCCTACTGATAAATCGTGATGGGTGTAGAGAATGGAATAGGCAGAGTGGGTCTTATCCATTCTGTGAACGGGCATTGACAAGCCAAATTTTAGGATACGTGCCCAAAGAATGACAGGGACAGGTGGGGGAGGCCAATCAACTTTTCAAACTTTTCTTTCTATTCAGATGGATCACAGCTGATCGAAACTCAACCCCATTTAATCTGTCAAGCTCAATCAGTATATTTTTAATCAACTCCAAGCAGAAGTTTATAAGATTGTAAATGACATGGATAGAACATAGATAAATACAGCACAGGCCATTCGGCCCACAATGTTGTGCCGAACATTTGTCCTAGCTTAAGCACTTATCCATGTACCTATCCAATTGCCACTTAAAGGTCACCAATGATTCTGACTCTGCCACTCCCACAGGCAGCGCATTCCACGCCCCACCACTCTCTGGGTAAAGAACCTACCCCTGACATCCCCCCCATACCTTCCACCCTTCACCTTAAATTTATGTCCCCTTGTAACACTCTGTTGTACCCGGGGAAAATGTCTCTGACTGTCTACTCTGTCTATTCCCCTGATCATCTTATAAACCTCTATCAAGTCACCCCTCATCCTTCGCCGTTCCAATGAGAAAAGGCCTAGCACACTCAACCTATCCTCGCACGACCTATTCTCCATTCCAGGCAACATCTTGGTAAATCTCCTCTGCACCCTCTCCAATGCTTCCACATCTTTTGTAAAGTGAGATGACCAGAACCGCACACAGTACTCCAAATGTGGCCTTACCAAGGTTCTGTACAGCTGCAACATGACCTCACGACTCTTGAATTCAATCCCTCTGCTAATGAACGCTAATACACAATAGGCCTTCTTACAAGCTCTAGCCACCTGAGTGGCAACTTTCAAAGAGCTATGAACATAGACCCCAAGATCCTCCACCTTACTAAGAACCCTACCGTTAACCCTGTATTCTGCATTCTTATTTGTCCTTCCAAAATGGACAACTTCACACTTGACAGGGTTGAACTCCATCTGCCATTCCTCAGCCAGCTCTGCATCATATCTAAGTCTCTTTGCAGCCGACAACAGCTCTCCTCACTATCCACAACTCCACCAATCTTCGTATCTTCTGCAAATTTACTGACCCACCCTTCGACTCCCTCTTCCAAGTCATTAATAAAAATTACAAACAGCAGAGGACCCAGAACTGATCCCTGCGGAACTCCACTTGTAACTGGGCTCCAGGCTAAATTTTTACCATCTACCACCACTCTCTGACTTCGACCGGTTAGCCAGTTCTCTATCCAACTGGCCAAACTTCCCACTATCCCATGCCTCCTGACTTTCCGCATAAGCCTACCATGGGGAACCTTATCAAAAGCCTTACTAAAATCCATGTACACTACATCCACTGCTCTACCCTCATCCACATGCTTGGTCACCTCCTCAAAGAATTCAATAAGACTTGTCAGGCAAGACCTACCCCCCTCAAATCCATGCTGGCTGTCCCTAATCAAGCAGTGTCTTTTCAGATACTCATAACTCCTATCCCTCAGTACCCTTTCCATTACTTTGCCTACCACCGATGTAAGACTAACTGGCCTGTAATTCCTGGGGTTATCCCTATTCCCTTTTCTGAACAGGGGCACAACATTCACCACTCTCCAGTCCCCTGGCACCACCACCATTGACAGTGAAGACGAAAAGATCATTGCCAACGGTTCTGCAATTTCCTCTCTTGCTTTCCACATAATCCCAGGATATATCCCGTCAGGCCCGGGGGACTTGTCTATCCTCAGGTTGTTCAAAATGCCCAACACATCTTCCTTCCTAACAAGTATCTCCTCTAGCTTACCATTCCGTTTCATACTCCCCTCTTCAACAATACGGCCCCTCTCATTTGTAAATACTGAAGAAAAGTACTCATTCAAGACCTCTCCTATCTCTTCCGACTCAATACACAGTCTTCCACTACTGTCCTTGATTGGACCTACCCTCGTTCTCGTCATTCTCATGTTTCTCACATACACATAAAAGGCCTTGGGGTTATCCTTGATCCTACCCGTCAAAGATTTTTCATGCCCTCTCTTCGCTCTCCTAATCCCTTTCTTCAGCTCCCTTCTGGCTATCCTGTATCCCTCCAACGCTCTGTGTGGACCTTGTTTCCTCAACCTTAAGTAAGCCTCCTCCTTCCTCCTTTCAAGACGTTCAACCTCTCCTCAACCAAGGTTCCCTCACACGGCCATCTCTTTCCTGCCTGACAGGTACATACATATCAAGGACACGTCGTATCTGTTCCTTGAAAAAGTTCCACATTTCAACAACATCCTTCCCTGACAGCCTGTGCTCCCAATTTATGCTCCTCAGATCCTGTCTTGCAGCATTGTATTTACCCTTCCCCCAATTGTAAAACCTACCCTGTTGCACGCACCTATATCTCTCCATAACCAAGGTGAATGTCACAGAATTGTGGTTACCATCACCAAAGTGCTCACCCACTAACAAGCCCATGACTTGTCCCGGTTTGTTCCCAAGTACCAAATCCAATATGGCCTCCCCTCTGGTCGGACAATCTACATACTGAGTTAGAAAAGCTTCCTGGACACACTGCACAAACACCGCCCCATCCAATCTACTTGATCTAAAGAGCTTCCAATCAATATTTGGGAAATTGTAATCGCCCATGTCTACTACCCTGTGGCCTCTGCACCTTTCCAAAATCTGTTTCCCAATCTGTTTCTCCACATCACTGCTGCTATTGGGGGGCCTATAGTAAACACCTAACAAGGTGACTGCTCCTTTCCTATTTCTGACTTCAGCCCATACTACCTCCAAAGGCAGATCCCCCTCGAACTGCCTTTCTGCAACCATTATACCATTTCTAATTAGCAACGCCACCCTCCCTCCTTTTTTACCAGCCCCTCTAATCTTACTGAAACATCTGTAACCAGGAACCTCCAACAACCATTCCTGACCCTCTTCTATCCACGTTTCCGTGATGGCCACAACATCGTAGTCCCATGTACCAAACCACGCCTTAAGTTCACCCACCCACCTTATTTCTGATACTCCTTGCGTTGAAGTATACACACTTGAGCCCATCTCTGTATCCGCAAGTATTCCCTGTCAGTGCTACCTTCTCCACAGCCTCCCTACATTCTTGGACATCCTGAAAAACAGCTAACCTACTTCCTGGACTACAAGTCCGGATCCCATCCCCCTGCCAAATTAGTTTAACCCCCCCTCCGAAGAGTCCTAGCAAACCTACCTCCCAGGATATTAGTGCCCTTCTGGTTCAGGTGTAACCCGTCCTGCTTGTACAGGTCCCACCTTGCCCAGAATGCAGTCCAATTGTCCAAATACCTGAAGCCCGCCCTCCTACACCATCCTTGCAGCCATGTGTTCAACTGCACTCTCTCCGTATTCCTTGCCCCACTGTCACGTGGCACCGGCAACAACCCAGAGATGACAACTCTGTCCGTCCTAGCTTTTAGCTTCCAGCCTAACTCCCTGAGCTCCTGAATGCCCTCCCCACCCCTCTTCCTACCTATGTCGTTGGTGCCAGTGTGCACCGTGACTTCTGGCTGCACACCCTCCCCCTTAAGGATTCTGAAGACACGGTCCGAGACGTCTCGGACCCTGGCAGGAGGCAACAAACCATCCGAGAGTCTCGCCCATGTCCACAGAACCGCCTGTCTGTCCCTCTAACTATAGAGTCTCCTGTAACTAGCGCTCTCCACCTCTTCCCCCTTTCCCTTCTGGGCCTCAGAGCCGGACCTCGTGCCAGAGACCCAGTCACTGCAGCTTACCCTTGCTAGGCCGACCCCCCCCCCCCCCACCAACAGTATCCAAAGTGGTATACTTACTGTTGAGGGGAACGACCACAGGGGATCCCTGCACTGCCTGCCTCCTCCCCTTCCCACCTCTAACTGTTACCCAGCTACCTCTGTTCTCTAGGTAAAAACAATGACTGCAGATGCTGGAAACCAGATTCTGGATTAGTGGTGCTGGAAGAGCACAGCAGTTCAGGCAGCATCCAAGGAGCTTCAAAATCAACGTTTCGGGCACAGTCTCTTCATCAGGAATAAAGGCAGTGAGCCTGAAGTGTGGAGAGATAAGCTAGAGGAGGGTGGAGGTGGGGAGAAAGTAGCATAGAGTACAGTGGGTGAGTGGGGGAGGGGATGAAGGTGATAGTTCAGGGAGGAGAGGGTGGAGTGGATAGGTGGAAAAAGAGATAGGCAAGTCGGACAAGTCCGGATAAGTCATGGGGACAGTGCTGAGCTGGAAGTTTGGAACTAGGGTGAGGTGGGGGAAGGGAAATGAGGAAGCTGTTGAAGTCCACATTGACGCCCTGGGGTTGAAGTGTTCCGAGGCGAAAGATGAGGCGTTCTTCCTCCAGGTGTCTGGTGGTGAGGGAGTGGCGGTGAAGGAGGCCCAGGACCTCCATGTCCTCGGCAGAGTGGGAGGGGGAGTTGAAATATTGGGCCACGGTGCGGTGTGGTTGATTGGTGCGGGTGTCCCGGAGATGTTCCCTAAAGCGCTCTGCTAGGAGGCGCCCAGTCTCCCCAACGTAGAGGAGACCGCATCGGGAGCAACGGATACAATAAATGATATTAGTGGATGTGCAAGTAAAACTTTGGTGGATGTGGAAGGCTCCTTTAGGGCCTTGGATAGAGATGAGGGAGGAGGTGTGGGTGCAGGTTTTACACTTCCTGCGGTGGCAGGGGAAAGTGCCAGGATGGGACAGTGGGTTGTAGAGGGGCGTGGACCTGACCAGGTAGTCACGGAGGGAACAGCCTTTGCGGAAGGCGGAAAGGGGTAGGGAGGGAAATATTTTCCTGGTGGTGGGGTCTGTTTGGAGGTGGCGGAAATGTCGGTGGATGATTTTGGATTATGTGAAGGTTGGTAGGGTGGAAGGTGAGCACCAGGGGCATTCTGTCCTTGTTATGGTTGGAGGGGTGTGGTCTGAGGGCGGAGGTGCGGAATGTGAACGAGATGCGTTGGAGGGCATCTTTAACCACGTCGGAAGGGAAATTGCGGTCTCTAAAGAAGGTGGCCATCTGGTGTGTTCTACGGTGGAACTGGTCCTCCTAGGAGCAGATACGGTGGAGGCAGAGGAATTGGGAATACGGGATGGCATTTTTGCAAGAGGTAGGGTGGGAAGAGGTGTAATCCAGGTAGCTGTGGGAGTCGGTGGGTTTGTAAAAAATGTCAGTGTCAAGTCGGTCGTCATTAATGGAGATGGAGAGGTCCAGGAAGGGTAGGGAGGTATCAGAGGTGGTCCAGCTAAATTTAAGGTCAGGGTGGAATGTGTTGGTGAAGTTGATGAATTGCTCAACCTCCTTGCGGGAGCACGAGGTGGCGCCAATGCAGTCATCAATGTAGCGGAGGAAGAGGTGGGGAGTTGTGCCGGTGTAATTACGGAAGATCAACTGCTCTACGTAGCCAACAAAGAGACAGGCATAGCTGGGGCCCATACGTGTGCCCCTGGCTACCTCTGTTCTCTGGCGTTACTATGTACCTGAAGCTTCTATCTATCACCCTCTCAACTCTTGAATAATCCTCAGTTCATCCAACTCCAGCTCCAGTTCCCTAACGTGGTCTGTGAGAAGCTGGAGCTGGCTGCACTTCCTGCAGGTGAAGTCGACAGGAGCATCGGTGTTCACCCCTACCTCAAACATCCTGCAGGAGGAACATTTCACTGCCCGCACTGCCATAACTCTACACTTAGTCTCCGAAACAAGAATACTAAGTAGCTTACCTGTTCAGCCGACTGAGTCCTTTTTTTTAGGTTAGAGGAGGATGGAGGGTAGGAGACACAACACGTGTAGTGTCTCGGGTTCCTTCTCCACTCAAACTTCTTACCTTCCCAGAAGCCTCTGTTGACGATAGAATGGAAAGTATGAGGCTTTATCCCAAGGTGGAGAGATCAATTATTAGCCAACACAGATTCAGTGCATGGGTGGAGGTTTAAGGCAATGTGTAGAAGGCAAGTTTTTCAAATGAGGTGGTGAGTGCCTGGAACATTCTTCCCGAGGATGTGGTGGAAGTAGGCACGATAGCAGGTTCAAGAAGCAGATGGACGAATACATGAATAGGAAGGGAATAGAAGGATACGGATCCAGTAAGTGAAGACGGTTTTAGTATAGAAGCGCAGGCTTGGAGGGCCGAAGGGTCTGTTCCTGTTCTTTTTTTTTGTTCCAAACCTCAACAGAATTTTGTGGAGTGAATTGGAGATTTCCAATCCAATTTGTTTGACGAAATCCTTCCTGACAACACCTCAGAAAGGTCTACCTCTAATTTAACTATTTTACATCTGACCCCTTGACAAAATTGTGTTCTTCACTCCTTTAAGAGTCTTAACACCTCAACTGTTCAACGCAAATAGGCCATTCCGCGTATCAAGACTCTTGTCTGTCAATGAGAGAAAATCCTAAAGTAGTATAATACAAGAAGCCATTTGACCCATTGTGACTGTGCCGATTCTTTTGTATAGTTATCCATGGTTATCCAGTGAATCTCACTCTTTGCCCCATTGTCCTATAAAGTTTTGAGCTTTGTGTGTTTCTGCAATTCAATTTTCAAAGTTACTATTAAAACTGCTTCTACTGTCTTTTCAAGTAGTAAATTCCAGATCTCCGCCTTCTATCCAATTTTTTAAAAAAGCTTTAATTAAGTCGTATCTGGGGTTTTTTGCTAATAACCATAAATCTGCCAAACCTTCTACCATGAGAGAGCATTTCTTCCTATTAACACTATCAAAATGTTAGGTGACTATGAGCGCCTTTATTAAATCTCTGACCATTTCTACTCTAGGTAACCTTGACATATACAATGCTTCAGCATAACTGCAGTCTCTCATCATTGGTGTCATTCTAGTAATGTTTTTTTGCTGCATCTTATCTGAGGCCTTGACAGCTTTGGTAAAATCTGTGTCAATTCATTATTGAACATAGTCCTCCAACTGACGCCTAACCAGTGATTTATAAATATTTTGCATAACCACCTTTTTGTTGTCTAATCCTGTATTAATAAAGCCTTCTCAGCTGGTCTCCTGCTACCTTGAAAGATTTATTTATAATTCCTCCAGTTTCTGGATCCCCATTAGAACTATAATATTTAGTTTTGAATAAAATAAAAATTGCTTGAGCTACTCAACAGGCCTTGTATCATTTGTGGAGAGAGATTGTTTCAATCAGTGATCTTTCGACAAAACCTGCTGAGCACTTACAGCATTTTCCGGTCTTAATTTTAAATCTCCCACACTAGTTTTTTTTTAACCAGTTATACAAGCACTCTTTATTCCGATTGTTTCATAATCCTTGCATTAAATTCATCTTCTATGCTTTATACTCTATTTTCTAAGATATATTAGGAGCAGAAATTAGGCCATTCAGCTCATCGAGTCTATTCCACCATTCAATCATGGCTGATAAGTTTCTCAGGAGAAAGTGAGAACTGCAGATGCTTGAGATCAGAGTTGAGAATATGTTGTTGGAAAAGTACAGGCAGGTCAGACAGCATCTGAGGAGCAGAAAAATCATTTCGGGCATAAGCCTTTCATTTTCCTGCTCCTTTATGCTGCCTGACCTGCTGTGCTTTTCCAGCAACATAGTCTCAACTCTGATAAGTTTTCCAACTTCATTCTCCTGCCTTCTTCCCCTAACCCTTGATCCCTTTGACAATCAAGAACCTATCTATCTCTGTCTTGAATCTACTCAATGACCTGGCCTCCACAGCCTTCTGTGGCAGTGAATTCCATACACTCATCACTCTCTGGCTGAAGATGTTTCTCCATCTCCATTCTAAAAGATCTTCTCTTTACTCTAAGGCTGTGCTGTTGGATCCTGGTCTCTCCTACCAGTGGAGACATCTTCCCATTCTCAACTCTCCAGGCCACTCAGTATTTTGTAAGTATCAATTAGAAACACGCCCCCCCCCCCCCAACAATCCTTCTAATATCCATCAAGTACAGACCCAGAGTCCTCAAATGTTCCCCACCTGTTAAGCTTTTCATTCCTGGCATATTATCATGAACCTCCCCTAAACCCACTTCAGGGCCAGTGCATCCTTCCTGAGATATGGGCTCCAAAAATGTTTACTGTACTCGAAATGTGGTCTGGCTAGAGCCTAATCGACACTCAGAAATACATTCCTGCTTTTATATTCCTGCTCTCAAAATAAATGTCGACATTGCATTTGCCTTCCTAACTACTGACTCAACCTGTAAGTTTACCTTGAGTGAATCCTGGACTAGAATTCCCAACTCTCTTTGCACTTCAGGCTTCTAAATTTTCTCCCCATTTAGAAAATTGTCCATGCTTCTTTTCCTCTTAGCAAAATGCTTGACCTCTCACTTTTACCAATTGTACTCATTCTGTCGCTTCTTTGCCCACTCTCCTAACCTATCCAAATTCTTCTTCAGCCTCCCCGCCTCCTCAGTACTACTCAATGTTATTTTGTCCTGAGACTGTTGTTTTCCTTTATTGTCTGCTTTATTTGAGTTTCTTAGAATTCACAAACTTTGAAATTATATTATGTCCTACATAAGAAATAGGCCCACTCCTGATCCTAATCGACCCATCAAGTCTGCACCACCATTCAACAAGATCATGGCTAGTTACTCAGGCCTCAAATCCTGTTTCACACCAGTTCATAGTAGCTGTTAAATCACTGATATTTCAAATATCTGTCTACCTCCTCTTTAAATATTTGTAGGGATCTAAACCCCACTACGATCAGGAATTCTAGATATTCAGTATTCTCAGTGAGAAGAAATTTCTTTTAACTGTAGTTTTAGCTCCTTATTCTCTCATAATATCCCCTAGATTGGGATTACAGCACTAATGGAAACATCATCTCAACATCTACCCTGTCAAGCCTCTCAGAATCTTATATGTTTTAATAAGATCATACCTCATTCTTCTAAACCCTAATAAATGAAAGCTTAACAAATTCCTGATAAATCATCTCTTTTAACCTAGGAATCAGCTTAGTGATTCTCTTTTGAACTGTCTCAAATGTCAGTATGTTCGTTCTTAAATACAGAGTCCCAAGCCATTCACAGTTCTCCAGCTGTGACCTTACCCTGTACATTTTTAGCAAAGCTTCCTATTTTTAAACTGCAACCCCCTAGTAATTCTATTTGCCTTACTTACTTGCTGAACCTGAATGCTAACATTTTGTGATTCATTAATAAGAACACCCAGACCCTACTGCGCTGCACCTTATAGGAGTCTCTCCACCTAAATATTGTCACCCGGTTGTTCTACCAAAGTGCATGATCTTTCTTTCCTGTGGTATACTCTGTCAGCCAATATTTCTGCCCACTCACTCAACCTATCCATAACCTCTTTCAGTTTCCTACGTCTTCATTGCTACATGCCTTCCCACCTATTTTTGTTAGCATTATACTTTACACTCTGCCCCCTCCACCAAGTCGAGTGAGTGGTGCTGGAAAAGCACAGCAGGTCAGGCAGCATCCGAGGAGCAGGAGAATCGATGTTTCGGGCATAAGTCCTTCATCAGGAATCCTTCTCCCCCCACCCAAAAGTTACTAAATAATTGAGGCCCAGGACAGATCCTTGTGGCTCTACTTGCTTACATCTTTTTCAATTCTCTCTTTTGTGTGTATTTACCAGTCCTCAATCTATGTTAATGTTGTTTCCAGTACCTGTTTTGTGCAAAATCTTTTATGTGGCACTTTATCAAATGCTTTCTGTAAATCCAAATACACTACGTCTATTGGTTTCCCCTTTATCAATCTTGCTTGTTATATTCTCAAAGGACTCCAGCAAATTTGTCAAGCATGGTTTCCATTCCACAAGCCATGTTGATTCTGATTGTGTTAAGCTTATCTAAACACCCTGCTATTTCTTACTTAACCGTGGACTCTAGCAATCTTCAATGACTGATGTTAGGCTAACTGGCCTATCGTTTTCAATTCCATCTCAAACATCAAAAACTGTAAGTACAACAAACTTTTATCCACCCACCTCCATAACCAGCGCTCCTCAAACATTCCAGAAGATTCCCCTGGCCTCGGAAACACCATTAGTCATGCGGCTGGTGCAGCTACCCCCCCCCCCCATGCTGATTGATAATGTCACTTCTGCCCCCATCATGGCCACTCCCAACGCCACTTCCGGCCCTCACATCATCGCTGATGCCACATGCTCAGTGACTTCCGCCACCCCTACTGCCATGATCACCACCACTTCCACCCCCACCAGCGCCACTCACCTGCATTCCACTGACACGCCCCCCCACCGACCCCACTGTCACTATCCCCACCCCCCAGAACCCCGAGGGGAACATTACCCCTGCTCATGCCTCCACCCCCATTCCCCCTACCATCACACCCACTCCAGGTACTGGCTCCGACCCCACTCCCAGTTCCACACCCACACCAGATCCCAGCTCCCAGCCCTGCCAAGTTTTCACCATCCCTCCAGACCTCCCACTCACTGAGGACGAACGATCCGTCCTCAGCAAAGGACTCGCCTTCATCCCCCTCTGTCCACGCATCAATGAATTTAATACACGCCGTGACATCAAACACTTCTTCCGTCATCTCCGAGCTTACTTTCACAATCAGGACTCCCGCCCACCTTCCGAGGACCCTTTGCCCAACTCCAACACACTGCATCCACCTGGACACCCCGCGCTAGCCGATTACCTGCCCTCGACCTCTTCATTTCCAACTGCCGCCGGGACATTAACCGCCTCAACCTGTCGAACCCCCTTCCCCACTCCAACCTCTCACCCTCACAATGCGCAGCCCTCCAATCCCTCTGCTCTAATCCCAACCTCACCATTAAGCCAGCGGATAAAGGGGGCGCAGTGGTAGTCTGGCGCACTGACCTCTACACCGCTGAAGCCAAACGCCAACTCGAGGACACCGCTTCCTACTGCCCCCTCCACCATGACCCCACCCCCCTATCACCAAATCATCATCTCCCAGACCATACAGAACCTCAGCAGATCTCCCACCCACAGCTTCCAACCTCATGGTCCGGAAACCCCGCACTGCCCGGTCCTACCTCCTTCCCAAGATCCACAATCCTGACCACCCTGGCCGACCCATTGTCTCAGCATGCTCCTGCTCCACTGAACTCATCTCTACCTACCTCGACACTGTCCTATCTCCCCTAGTCCAGAAACTTCCCACATAAGTTCGAGACACCACCCACGCCCTCCACCTCCTCCAAGACTTCCGTTTCCCCGGCCCCCAACGTCTCATCTTCACCATGGATATCCAATCCCTCTACACCTCCATCCGCCATGACCAGGGCCTCCAAGCCCTCCGTTTTTTCCTCTCCAGACATCCCCAACAGTACCCTTCCACTGACACTTTCATTCGTTTGGCCGAACTGGTCCTCACCCTTAACGTTGGTAAAATTCTAGAATCCATCATTAAGGATGAGGTTTCTAAATTCTTGGAAGAGCAGAGTCTGATTAGAACAAGTCAACATGGATTTAGTAAAGGGAGGTCATGCCTGACAAACCTGTTGGAATTTTTTGAAGAGGTAACAAGTAGGTTAGACCAGGGGAACCCAGTGGATGTGGTCTATCTGGACTTTCAAAAGGCCTTTGATAAGGTGCCACACGGGAGACTGCTGAGCAAGGTGAGGGCCCATGGTGTTCGAGATGAGCTGCTGGGATGGATTGAGGATTGGCTATCTAACAGAAGGCAGAGAGTTGGGATAAAAGGTTCTTCTTCAGAATGGCAGCCGGTGACGAGCGGTGTCCCGCAGGGTTCGGTGCTGGGGCCACAGCTGTTCGCATTATATATTAATGATTTGGATGAGGGAACCGGGGGCATTCTAGCGAAGTTTGCCGATGATACAAAGTTAGGTAGACAGGCAGGTAGTACTGAGGAAGTGGTGGGCTACAGAAGGATCTAGACAGGTTGGGAGAGTGGTCCAGGAAATGGCTGATGGAATTTAACGTGAGCAAGTGCGAGGTCTTGCACTTTGGCAAAAAGAATATAGGAATGGACTACTTTCTAAATGGTGAGAAACTTAATAAGGCCAAAGCACAAAGGGATCTGGGAGTGCTAGTCGAGGATTCTCTAAAGGTAAACATGCAGGTTGAGTCTGTGATTAAGAAAGCGAATGCAATGTTGTCTCTTATCTCAAGAGGGTTGGAATATAAAAGCAGAGATGTACTACTAAGACTTTATAAAGCTCTGGTTAGGCCCCATTTGGAGTACTGTGTCCAGTTTTGGTCCCCACACCTCAGGAAGGACATACTGGCACTGGAACGTGTCCAGCGGAGATTCTCACGGATGATCCCTGGAATGACAGGTCTAGCATATGAGGAACGGCTGAGGATACTGGGATTGTATTCGTTGGAGTTGAGAAGATTAAGGGGAGATCTAATAGAGACGTACAAAATAATACATGGCTTTGAAAAGGTGGATGCTAGAAAATTGTTTCTGTTAGGCGAGGAGACTAGGACCCATGGACACAGCCTTAGAATTAGAGGGGGTCATTTCAGAACGGAAATGCGGAGGCATTTCTTCAGCCAGAGAGTGGTGGGCCTGTGGAATTCATTGCCACGGAGTGCAGTGGAAGCCGGGACGCTAAATGTCTTCAAGGCCGAGATTGATAGGTTCTTGTTGTCTAGAGGAATTAAGGGCTACGGGGAGAACGCTGGCAAGTGGAGCTGAAATGCGGGGAGAACGCTGGCAAGTGGAGCTGAAATGCGCATCAGCCATGATTGAATGGCGGAGTGGACTCGATGGGCCGAATGGCCTTACTTCCACTCCTATGTCTTATGGTCTTATGGTCTTAACGATTTCTTTTTTGAATCCTCCCACTTCCACCAGACCAAAGGCATAGCAATGGGCACACGTATGGGCCCCAGCTATGCCTGTCTCTTTGTTGGCTATGTAGAACAGTTGATCTTCCGTAATCACACCGGCACCACTCCCCACCTCTTCCTCCGCTACATTGATGTCTGCATTGGCGCCACCTCGTGCTCCCGCGAGGAGGTTGAGCAATTCATCAACTTCACCAACACATTCCACCCTGACCTTAAATTTATCTGGACCATCTCTGACACCTCGTTCCCCTTCCTGGACCCCTCCATCTCCATTAGTGACGACCGACTTGACACTGACATTTTTTACAAACCCACTGACTCCCACAGCTACCTGGATTACACCACTCCCACCCTACCTCTTAAAAAAATGACATCTCGTATTCCCAATTCCTCCGCCTCCGCCGTATCTGCTCCCAGGAGGAACAGTTCCACCGTAGAACACACCAGATGGCGTCCTTCTTTAGAGACCGCAAATTCCCTTCCCACGTGGTTAAAGATGCCCTCCAACGCATCTCGTCCACATCCCGCACCTCCGCCCTCAGACCCCACCCCTCCAACCGTAACAAGGACCGAACGCCCCTGGTGCTCACCTTCCACCCTACAAACCTTCGCATAAACCAAATCATCCGCCGACATTTCCGCCACCTCCAAAAAGACCCCACCACCAGGGATATATTTCCCTCCCCACCCCTTTCCACCTTCCGCAAAGACTGTTCCCACCGTGACTACCTGGTCAGGTCCACACCCCCTACGACCCACCCTCCCATTCTGGCACTTTCCCCTGCCACCGCAGGAACTGTAAAACCTGTGCCCACACCTCCTCCCTCACCTCTATCCAAGGCCCTAAAGGAGCCTTCCACATCCATCAAAGTTTTACCTGCCCATCCACTAATATCATTTATTGTATCCGTTGCTCCCGATGTGGTCTCCTCTACATTGGGGAGACTGGACGCCTCCTAGCAGAGCGCTTTAGGGAACATCTCCGGGACACCCGCACCAATCAACCAAACCGCCCTGTGGCCCAACATTTCAACTCCCCCTCCCACTCTGCCGAGGACATGGAGGTCCTGGGCCTCCTTCACCGCCGCTCCCTCACCACCAGACGCCTGGAGGAAGAACGCCTCATCTTCCGCCTCGGAACACTTCAACCCCAGGGCATCAATGTGGACTTCAACAGCTTCCTCATTTCCCCTTTCCCCACCTCATCCTAGTTTCAAACTTCCAGCTCAGCACTGTCTCCTTGACTTGTCCAGACTTGTCCTACCTGCCTATCTCCTTTTCCACCTATCCACTCCACCCTCTCCTCCTTGACCTATCACCTTCATCTCCTCCCCCACTCACCCATTGTACTCTATGCTACTTTCTCCCCACCCCCACCCTCCTCTAGCTTATCTCTCCACACTTCAGGCTCACTGCCTTTATTGCTGCTTTTGCCCGAAACGTCGATTTCGAAGCTAGTTGGATGCTGCCTGAACTGCTGTGCTCCTCCAGCACCACTAATCCAGTATTTGGTTTCCAGCATCTGCAGTTATTGTTTTTACCTTTTTATATCGTTATGAAGTGCGTTATCCTCGTGACAGATATTGTTTCAAGATCTTTCTTCTCATGAGCATTTTGCAAAGCTGTTATCTTTGGGTGTTCATTGTGTCCTCTACCATGAAGACTGATGCAACATATTGGTTTAAAGTATCCCATACAAATCCAGTCTAATAATTATATCAAGGAAGTGCAGACATCAACCGCTGAGGAACACCACTTGCCTGAAGCCTGACAAACAACCAGTTACTGCTGGTTACCATCTCTGGTAATTTTGGAAGTCAGAGTCTTTTACAATTTCTACGCTAACTTCTGTGAATAATTAAAGGTATCACCCTTCTGGACCCAGTAACTTTTATACTTTGCCTACCATTTTATGTTCTTCAACTTTCATCGATTTTTATCCTCCTTGATTTTTGTACTGCTTCTTTCTTTGCAACCACTCCTGGAATTCCTTTACATATGAGCCACTCATCTATTCTCATGCTTTCTCTTTGACACTGTTTCTTCAGCTTAGCACTGTATTGAATTATGAATTATGTTATACATTGTCCGTATCTGTCATGGATTGACCAGAAACTGAACAGGACTAACTGTTTCAATATTCTTGACTACAAGAGCAGGTCAAAGGTTAGAAATTCTGCAACAAGTAACTTGCCTCCTGACTTTGCAAAGCCTGTCCAGCATCTTCAAAGCACAAGTCAAGAGAGTGATGGAATACTATCCACTCAGAGTCATAGAGCACAGAAACATACCTTTGGTCCAACTTGTCAGAGCTGACTAGGCATCCCAGTCTGATGTAGTCCTGTTTTCCACCATTTGGCCCATATCGCTCGAAACCCTCCTTATGTACAGTATATACGCATCCAGATGCCTTTTAAATGTTGTAATTGTACGCACCTCCACCACTTCCTCTCGCAGCTTGTTCCATACATGCACCATTCTCTGTGTGAAAAGGTCACTCTTCAGGTCACTTTTAAATCTTTCCCCCTCACCTTAAATTTATGTCCTCTAATTTTGGACTCCCCCACTTTAGCAAACAAATAGTATAGCTGTTCACCCTGTCCATGCCTTTCATAATTTAAAGTCACCCTTCAGCCTCTGACACTCCGGGGGAAAAAAGCCGTAGCCTGTCCTTGTAAATCAAACCTTCCAGTCCTGGCAACATTCTTCTAAATCTTTCTGCAGCCTTCACAGAAGGGCAGTGCAGTGGCTAGCACTTCTGCCTCTCAGCACCAAGGACCCAGATTCGATTCCAGACGCTGACGACTGTCTGTGTGGAGTTTGCACATTCTCCCCATGTTTGTGTCGGTTTCCTCCAGGTGCTGTGGTTCGCTCCCACAGTCCAAAGATGTGCAGGTGAGGTGAATTAGCCATGCTAAATTGCCTGTAGTGTTTGGTGCAGTAATCAGGGCTAAATGTCGGGAAATCGATCTGGGTGGGTTACTGTTCGGAAGGTTGGTGTGAACTTGTTGGGTCAAATGGCCTGTCCCCACACTGTAGGGAATCTGATCTAAGCTAATAGATTAGATTAGAATTTAGATTAGAATTGAAAGCAGTATTCTAACAGTAGCCTCACCACTGTCCTGTAGAGCTGCAACGTGCCAGATTAACTCCTGTGCTCAGTCTTCTGACCAATGAAGGCAACATGCCAAATACCTTTGCCACCCTGTCTACCAGCTTCTCCACTTTCAATGATCTATGCACCTGTGCTCATAGGTCTCTTTGTTCAGCACACTTCCCAGGGCCTAAATGGTATAGCTCCAAGAACACTCAAGAAACTCCGTGTTGTCCAGGGCAAAGCAGTCATTTGATTGGCAGCTGATCCACCACTTGAAGATTTCTTTCCTTCACTACCAATGTACACTGTACCATCTACAATATTAAATGCAGCAGCCCTGCAAAAGTCTTCCAGCCTACAACCTCTACCATCAAGAAGGAAATGAGAATCAGATCCATGATAGCTCTTCCTGTAGGCTGTCCTCCAAGCTACGTACCATCTGTCTTAGAACTGTAACACTGTTCCTTCGCTGTCACTAGGTCAAAATCCTGGAGCTCCCTTCCTTTAGCATATTTCATGGTCTAACCCCCAAAGACTTTTGGATTCAAGAAGGCAGCTCATCATCATCTTCTCAAGGGCAGCTAGGGATGAGGAAATAAATGCTGATTTAGCCAGTGACACTCATTTGTCATGAATTAATAAATAAAAATTGATTTAAACACATGTATATCAATACTCATCGAGGGCGCTGCAGCTTTTTTTTACAATTAGAATCCCTACATTGTGAAAACAGGCCCTTTAGCCAAGCAAGTCTACATCGACCCTCCGAAGAGTAACCCACCCAGATCCATTCCCCTGCCCTATATTTACCCCTGACTAATGCATTGAACGTACACATCCCTGAACTCTATGGGTAATTTAGCATGGCCAATTCACCTAACCTGCACATTTTGGATTGTGGGAGGAAACCGGCGCAGACACGGGGCGAATATGCAAACTCCACACTGACAGTCATCTAAGGCTGGAATTGAACCCGGGTCCCTGGCTAACCATTGAGCCACCGTGCCACCCCCCCCCCTTTTGATGCTTGCCTTTGCGCTTCATGGTAATATGTCAACTTTATACCAAAATTGTCGACTTTTAATTCTTCTATTAATCAGTTTCTGGGTTTGCTTACCAATTTTTGATATCCATCCGTCACTGTTCTAAATCTGATACCTAGTCCATATTTCAAACATATTTCAGTCATCTGTGCGACTTAACTCTGGCTGAAATTGAAAATGCTCCACTATGCGTAGTTGCTTGTGCCCTGCACTCTGTAATTCTTTCCACCTTCCTTACAACTCTGTACTTTTTTTCCTATTCCACATGTTAAAATAGGTCTTACTGCAAAAGGACAGACTCTTTATTATCTGAGGTGTCAATAGTGGTGCTAAATGTTGTGCAATCATCAGCAAACATCCCCTCTTCAATGAACAGTAGGTTGTTGATGCAACAGGTGAAGACAGCTGGAACTGGCCACTACCCTGAGGAACTCAGGGCGGCACAGTGGTTAGCACTGCTGCCTTACAGCGCCAGAGACCCGGGTTCAATTCCCGCCTCAGGTGTGGAGTTTGCACATTCTCCCCGTGTCTGCGTGGGTTTCCTCCGGGCGCTCCGGTTTCCTCCCACAGTCCAAACATGTGCAGGTCAGGTGAATTGGCCATGCTAAATTGCCCGTAGTGTTAGGTAAGGGGTAGATGTAGGGGTATGGGTGGGTTGCGCTTCGGCGGGGCGGTGTGGACTTGTTGGGCCGAAGGGCCGGTTGACCTCCAGAAATCACTGCCATCTTTCTTTGTCCTTATGAATCTAATATTTGGAGAGCTTTGTCCCTGATGCCCTCGGACTCCAGTCTTGCTGGAATTCCTTGATACTATATTCAGTCAAATTCTGCCATGATGTCAAGGGAAGTCACTCTCACCTCCTGCTAGAGTTCAGCACTCTTGTCCAAGGGACAGTTGGATGAAGGACAGTTACTGCCTTGCTGATACCTTTTCATAGCACTGTTCACAATCTCTTCTATCACTTTGATCGCGAGCAGGCTAAGTAATTGGTCAGGTTGGATTTATACATTCTGTAACTTAGTATTCTGTATTTGCTGATTGTAACAGGGTTTTTGGTATACTAGGGAGATGAAAAACCGATTGGGTGACCACTTTGTGATCCCAAACTTCCAGTGGTATGACATTTTAATGCAGCACCTCACTGTCCCAATGACTCCTCTGTTGTTAGTCTGCTGCATGTTTTTGATGCAGATTTGAGTATTTGTACCTCATTTTTATTTTGCTTAGGGACTTTGCGGTCTTCCAGATTCAGCATTGAATTCAACAATTTCAGACCATTACCTCGATCTGCAATTTGTTTCTCTTCCCTTTGACAATTATAAATTTACCTTTTGGTAAATCTTCCCTTTTGGTTAGGCTTCTGGGTGGCGATTGTTTATTATTTTGCGTTCACATCTCTTCGGAATACGCGTTTTGCTTCTTTACTTTCCCCAATACCACTTCCTTTAATTCCAACCTTTTCTATTTCTGATGCAGGTATAATCAATCTGAAATATTAACTCTGTTTCTTTTTCCATACATGTTGAGTACTTAGAGCATTTGCACTTTTTATTTGATTTCCAATGTCAGTGGTTTGCTTTTACTGGAAAATTTCCATGAAAGTAAAAGTGCTGAAAATGTGTTGCTGGAAAAGCGCAGCAGGTCAGGCAGCATCCAAGGAGCAGGAGAATCGATGTTTCAGGCATGAGCCCTTCTTCAGGAATGAGGAGAGTGTGCCAAGCAGGCTAAGATCTTCACACAGATTCAATCAATAAGCACATCGACCTGGACCCAATATACCGGCCACTGCAGCGGACAGCTGGGACTGACAACCAGAAACAGCAGATAAAAAAACACTAAAAATACCAGAGGAAACATCACAGAAGCACTTCACAGGAGGCTCCCAAGCACTGAGGATGTCACCTAGACAGGGGATGACACGACTGCAACGCAAATTCCCAGCTCGGCGAACAGAACCACAATAATGAGCTACAAATCTTCTCTCAAACTTGAATGCTTCTTTGAGGAAGGAAAAATATGCAGGACTAAGTTGAAATGGTGAGGGCGGGGGATGAATTGATTTGTATCTACAGAGCGCTAGCATAAGACGTGATGTGCTAAATGCTCACCTCCTGACTAAAGAAAACTGAACTGGATGATGTTTGCAGACTCCAGGATAATATATATCAGCAGTTCACAGTCCAGTACAACAGAGAATCCTACACTGGTTGGAAATATTGCAAAGAGAAAGCAAAGACCTTTGGAAAAAATGTTGATGTGTGTCACTGCGAACCAAAAGACATTGTTCTCCATGCTGGTGACCAAACTCACTAGTGTAGGTCTTTGACTTGAAGCATGAACTCTTTTTTTTCTCCAAAGCTGCTGCCAGATCTGCTGAATAGTTCCAAAGTTTTCAGTTTTATTTCTAATGTTCCATTGTCTCCAGTATTTTCCTTTTATTTTAGAAACTTAACTTTTCTATAAGCCGTAGAACGTTTGTCAAAAACATTGCATTTTCAAGTCATCTTTTGTAGCACATCAGAGCCATGCAAAAGTAGCTGTGAGTTTAGGGAGCCAGTTATTGTTTATGTGGGCATAAGGGACTTGAGTGTTTTTAGTTGATAGAGAACTACATTTTAAGAAGACCATTTCAAAAAAAATGCCAAGAACTGTTATTGCTGGTAACTGGAAAGGTCTGGCAGGGTCTATAGATTTAATAAATACTTAGGTGTACACTTGCAACACCAAGGCATACAAGGCTATGCGCCAAATGCTGGAAAATGGGGTTGCAAATAGCTGGATGGTTATTTTTTGACTAACACAGACTCGATGGGCCTTTTTCTGTGCTCTAGATCTCTATGACCCTGTGGTAGTAATTAAAGTGAAGCTGCATCTACTGGCAAGCTGATGGGACACTACTGTCTGAAAACCCAGACTTTGCAATAGTTTCCAAAACTAAAATGAGTTGAAAGAGGGGACGAAATTGTATGCATGGCAAGTTATCTGGAATGCAATAGCCTAAAAGAATGATGGAAGTTAACGTACGATCCTTCAAAACAGAAGAGGATATATCCTTGGAAAGAAAAATTTGCAGTATTGCAGAAAAGCGGGTAGAGCAAATTGGATAGTTTTTTCAAAGAGCTGGAACAGAAAAGCCTGCTGTGTTATGTGATTCTGTGTTGGCAACACTGTATAGTTTTTCATCAACTTCACCAACACATTCCACTCTGACCTTAAATTTACCTGGACCATCTCTGGCACCTTCCTCCGCTTCCTGGGCCTTTCCATCTCCATTAACGACGACCAACATGACACCAACATTTTTTACAAACCCACCGACTCCCACAGCTACCTGGATTACACCTCTTCCCACCCTACCTCCTGCAAAAGTGCCATCCCGTATTCCCAATTCCTCTGCCTCCGCGGTATCTGCTCCCAGGATGACATTTCCACCACAGAACACACCAGATGGCCTCCTTCCTTAGAGACCGCAATTTCCCTTCTCACGTGGTCAAAGATGCCCTCCAATGCATCTCGTCCACATTCCGCACCTCTGCCCTCAGACCCCACCTCTCCAACCGTAACAAGGACAGAACCCCCCTGGTGCTCACCTTCCACCCTACCAACCTTCGCATAAACCAAATCATCCACCGACATTTCCACCACCTCCAAACGGACCCCACCACCAGGGATATATTTCCCTCCCTACCCCTTTCCGCCTTCTGCAAAGACCATTCCCTCCGTGACTACCTGGTCAGGTCCATGCCCCCCTACAACCCACCCTCCCATCCTGGCACTTTCCCCTGCCACCGCAGGAATTGCAAAACCTGCACCCACACCACCTCCCTCACCTCCAAACAAGGCCTCAAAGGAGCCTTCCACATCCATCAAAGTTTCACCTGCACATCCACCAATATCATTTATTGTATCCGTTGCGGTCTCCTCTACATTGGGGAGACTGGACACCTCCTAGCAGAGCGCTTTAGGGAGCATCTCTGGAATACCCGCACCAATCAATCACACCGCCCCGTGGCCCAACATTTCAACTCCCCCTCCCACTCTGCCGAGGACATGGAGGTCCTGGGCCTCCTTCACCGCCGCTCCCTCACCACCTGACGGCTGGAGGAAGAACGCCTCATCTTCCTCCTTGGAACACTTCAATCCCAGGGCATCAATGTGGACTTCACCAGTTTCCTTATTTCCCCTTTCCCCACCTCACCCCAGCTTCAAACTTCCAGCTCAGCACTATCCCCATGACCTGTCCAACCTGCCTATCTTCCTTTCCACTTATTCACTCCACCGTCCTCTCTGACCTATCACCTTCATCCCCACCCCCATTCACCCATTGTACTCTATGCTACTTTCTCCCCACCCCCACCCTCCTCTCATTTATCTCTCCACCCTGCCTCTATTCCTGATGAAGGGCTTTTGCCCGAAACGTCGAATTTCCTGCTCCTCTGATGCTGTCTGAACTGCTGTACGTTTCCAGCACTACTCTAATCTAGAATGTAGATTATCGGAGCCTGGGAATTTTCAGCCTTCAGTCCCATTGGTTTCTCCAGCACCATTTAACAACTTATACTGATTTTCTTCAGTATCCCCCCCTCACTAAACCCTGTGTTCCTAACATTTCTGGTATGTTATTGAAATTAAGAACTCTGGGTGCTGGAAATCTAAAACACAAACAAAACGTTGGAGGAACCCAGCAGGTCTGGCAGTCACAAGTTTTCAAATAACCACAAGTTTTCAAATAAACCTGTTGAGCTATAACCCGGTGTCTTGTGATTTTTGATTTTGTCCACCCTAGTCGAACACTGGCACCTCCTCGGCATCTGTAGAGTGAGAGAGAGGGAGAAAAATATTGTTAATGTTTTGAATGCAGTGATCCTTCAACAGAATGGCTTCTAGTGAAGGGTCACTGGGTTCAAAATGTTAATTCCGCATCTTTTATACAGATGCTGCCAGACCTGCTGAGCTTCTCCAGCGCTTTCTAATTGTTTTTCTGGCCTGTTACTTCACACCACCTTTGTGAACACAAAACCAAAGTGTATATTTAGTCGGTCAGTCGTTTCTTTGTTCTCCATTATAAATTTCTCTGTTTCTGACTGTAAGAGTACTACATTTGGCTTTACCAATCCTTTTTCTCTTCACATACCTATGAAAATTTGCCACGTTCCCTGCAAGCTTACTCTCATATTGTATATTCCCTTTCTTAATTAATCTTTTTGTCCTCCTTTGCTGAACTTCAATCTGTTCCCACTCCTCAGGTCTCTTTTTTGGGGCCAATTTATATGCCTCTTTCTTGCATCTAATACTCATTCTGAAATCCTTTGTAAGCCATGTTTGGCTATCTTTCCTGTTTTACTTTTGTGCCAGATAGAAATGAATAAGTAAAAATTGAAAGAACTGCAGATGCTGCAAATCTGAAATGAAAATAGAAATTTCTGGAAATGCTTAGCAGGTCCAGCAGCATCTGTGGAGAGAAATCAGAGTTAACGTTTCGGGTCGAGTGACCCTTCCTCAGAACCTGGTTGTACGTTCTCTCCATGTTTGAGTGTGTTTCCTCCAGGTGCTCTGATTTCCTTCTATAGTCCAAAGATGTGCAGAATTGATAGATTGGCCATGCTAAATTGCCCATAGTATTCAGGGATGTGTTGGCTCGGTGGGCCAACCATGGGAGATGCAGGGTTACAAGGATAGCAAGGGGAAGTGTACCTGGTTGAGATGCTCTTCAGGGGGCCAGCGTGGACTCAATGGACCAAATGACCTTTTTCCACACTGTAGGGATTCTATGTTACCACTGAATTTAGTACTTTCTGGGTTTCATCATTTATGGTGTAATCCCCTGCCATGTTAGCTCTCCTTTTTATTGTGTATTACCCCTCATTTTACTGTATTGAGTTCTATTTGGCAATGCTCTGCCCACCTGACCAGTCTACTTATATGGTATTCAGGATTACAGTTATCCCCTTCACTGTTTACTGTCATACTAATTTCCAAGTGTTTTGTACATTTCTCAATCAAACTCCCTACACTTAAGTTCAAATCGTTATTGGACACCACAAGCATCAGTGGCCTCTGCACCAAGTCCTGCATAACCTCACATTGTTTTTTAATTCACTCATGGGTCATGGGTGGATGGGCCAACATTTATTGCCTGTCCTGCTCACCACTTTCTTAAACAACTGCAGTCTGTGTACTGTTGTACGTTGAAACACAAGCTGTTAGGAAACAAATTCCGGGATTTTGATCCAGTGACATTGAAGCAATAGTGATATATTTCCAAGTCAGAATGGTGAATGGCTGGAGGGGAGCTTGTAGCTGGTGCTTCCTTGCATCTGCTGTCTTTGTTCTTCCAGATGGGAAGTGGTCGTCACTGAGGGTATTGTTCAAAGATCTTTGGTGAAAATCTGCCGTGCACCTTTTAGATAGCACACACTCCTGCACAGTGTGGAATGACTGAATGTTTTGTGGATATGGTGCTAATGATGTGGCCTCCTTTGTCCTGGACGTTGTCAAGCTCCTTGAGTTTTGTTGAAGCTCAACCTATCTAGGCAAGTGAGGAACATTCACACGCTCCTGCCTTGTACCTTGTAGATCGTGGATAAGCTATAGGGAGTCAGATAAGTCACTGTCTGCAATATTCCTAACCACGGACCTGCTCTGATAGCCATTTTATTCATATGACTAGTTCAGTTTCTGGTCAATGGTATCTCTCACATTCTCCCACTCCCCCCCATCCCCCCCAAAAAAAGGCAGGTGAACTGAGTGATGGTAATGATGGTGATGCCATTGTGTGTCAAGTAGCAGTGGTGGTTGTATAGTCTCTTATTGGAGGTGATCATTGCTCTGCATATGTGTGGCATGAACTTTTCAGCACATACCTGGATATTGTCCAGATCTTGCTGAATTTCGCCATGGATGTCTTCCGTATCTGAGGAGTCATGAATGGAGCTGAACATTGTGCAATCATCAGTGAGCATCCCCACTTCTTACTTTATGATGGAGGGCAGGTCATTAATGAAGCAGCTGAAGATAGTTGATCCTAGGATGCTACCCTGACAATCTCCTGCAGAAATATCCTGGAGATGAGATGACTGACCTCTAATAACCACAACAGTCTTTCTTATGTACCAGGTATGTGTCTCAGCTGTCAGAGAGTTCGTCTCTGATTCCCATTGATTGTCGTTTTGCTAGTGCTCCTTGATGTCCCACTGGGTCAAATATGGCCTTGATATCGAGTGCTGTTACTCTCACCTCATGTCTGGGATTTAGCTCTTTCATCCACAGTTGACCCAAGACGATAATTAGATCAGAACCAAAATGGCTCTGGCAGAACCCAAACTGGCCGTTGGTGAGGATTGATTAGATTACTTACAACAGGCCCTTTGGCCCAACAAGTCCACACCGACCTGCTGAAGCGCAACCCATCCAGACCAATTCCCCTACATTTACCCCTTCACCTAACTCTATGGGCAATTTAGAATGGCCAATTCACCTAACCTGCACATTTTTGGACTGTGGGAGGAAACCTGAGCACCTGGAGGAAACCCATGCAGACATGGGGAGAATGTGCAAACTCCACGCAGTCGCCTGAGGTGGGAATTGAACCCTATTGCTGAGTAGGTGCTGCTTAACAGCACTGTTGATGATATCTTCCATTGCTTTACTGATGATCAAGAGTAGACTGATGGGGTGATAACTGGCCAGGCTGTTTTGTTCTACTTTTTTGCATGCATGACATATCTGGAAAATGTTCCATAGTTTAGCTAAATGCTACTTTTGTAGTTGTACTGAAACAGATTAGGTAGGTTAGTGGCAAGTTTTGGAGTGTAAGTTTTCAATGGTAGTGCTGGAAATTTAGTGCCTCCAGTCATTTGTTCATATCATATTCAGTAAGTTGAATTGGCTGAAGATTGATTTGGAGATGCCGGTGTTGGACTGGGGTGTACAAAGGTAAAAATCACATAACGCCAGGTTGTAGTCCACCTGATGAAGGAGCGATGCTCCGAAAGCTAGCGTGCTTCCAATTAAACCTGTTGGACTATAACCTGGTTTTGTGTGATTTTTAACTTTGGCTGAAGATTAGCATCTGTAATTCTGGGAACTTTAGGTCAGCGCTTTAAAATGTGTTGCTGGAAAAGCGCAGCAGGTCAGGCAGCATCAAAGGAGCAGGAGAATCGACGTTTCGGCAGCAACACATTTTTAACCTCTGATCTCCAGCATCTGCAGTCCTCACTTTCTCCCAACTTTAGGACAGCGCCTAGATGGATCATCCATTTGGCACTTCTGGCTGAAGATGAATGTGAATGCTTTAGCCTTACCTTTGGACATATGTGCTATACTCTCCCATTATTGAGAATGGGGATATTTGTGGATCTTCCTCCTCCTTGTAGTTGTTTAACTGTCCTCCACCATTGACAGGATATTACAGGACTGCAGGGCTTAGATCTGTTCCATTGGTTGTGGGATTGATCCGTTCTGCCCATCACTTAATTGCTGCTTGTGTTGTTTGGCAGTCAAGTAGTCCTGCTTTGTAATTGGAAATAGCCATCTCCCTCTTCCTGCTTCCCAGCCAATTTTGGTTTGAACGTGCCATTTTTTTCTTGGATCCGTTGGACCCTTACTTTCTTGACGAGCATTCCTTGAGTGACCTTATCAAAAGCTATGCATTTCTACTCGTTAATTACAAAGTCTAATGTTCCACTATCCGTCCTGTTTTTTTTTCTGTAACTGTTACTGATATGTATGTACCTGTCAGGCAGGAAAGAGATGGTCGTGTGAGGGAACCTTGGTTGACGAGGGAGGTTGAATGTCTAGTAAAGAGGAAGAAGGCGGCTTACATAAGGTTGAGGAAACTAGGTTCAGACAGAGCGTTGGAGGGATACAGGATAGCCAGGAGGGAGCTGAAGAAAGGGATTAGGAGAGCGAAGAGAGGGCATGAAAAATCTTTGGCGGATAGGATCAAGGATAACCCCAAGGCCCTTTATGCGTATGTGAGAAACATGAGAATGACGAGAACGAGGGTAGGTCCGATCAAGGACAGTAGTGGGAGACTGTGTATTGAGTCGGAAGAGATAGAAGAGGTCTTGAATGAGTACTTTTCTTCAGTATTTACAAATGAGAGGGACCGTATTGTTGAAGAGGAGAGTGTGAAACGGACTGGTAAGCTAGAGGAGATACTTGTTAGGAAGGAAGATGTGTTGGGCATTTTGAAAAACCTGAGGATAGACAAGTCCCCCGGGCCTGACGGGATATATCCTGGGATTATGTGGGTAGCAAGAGCGGAAATTGCAGAGCCGTTGGCCATGATCTTTTCGTCTTCGCTGTCAACGGGGGTGGTGCCAGGGGACTGGAGAGTGGCGAATGTTGTGCCCCTGTTCAGAAAAGGGAATAGGGATAACCCCGGGAATTACAGGCCAGTTAGTCTTACATCAGTGGTAGGCAAAGTAATGGAAAGGGTACTGAGGGATAGGATTTATGAGTATCTAGAAAGACACTGCTTGATTAGGGACAGCCAGCATGGATTTGTGAGGAGTAGGTCTTGCCTTACAAGTCTTATTGAATTCTTTGAGGAGGTGACGAAGCATGTGGATGAGGGTAGAGCAGTGGATGTAGTGTACATGGATTTTAGTAAGGTATTTGATAAGGTTCCCCATGGTAGGCTTATGCGGAAAGTCAGGAGGCATGGGGTAGTGGGAAATTTGGCCAGTTGGATAGAGAACTGGCTAACCGGTCGAAGTCAGAGAGTGGTAGTAGATGGTAAATATTCAGCCTGGAGTTCCGCAGGGATCAGTTCTGGGTCCTTTTCTGTTTGTAATTTTTATTAATGACTTGGAAGAGGGAGTCGAAGGGTGGGTCAGTAAATTTGCAGAAGATACGAAGATTGGTGGAGTTGTGGATAGTGAGGAGGGCTGTTGTTGGCTGCAAGGGGACTTAGATATAATGCAGAGCTGGGCTGAGGAGTGGCAGATGGAGTTCAATCCTGTCAAGTGTGAGGTTGTCCATTTTGGAAGGACAAATAAGAATGCGGAATACAGGATAGGGTTCTTAGTAAGGTGGAGGAGCAGAGGGATCTTGGGGTCTGTGTTCATAGATCTTTGAAAGTTGCCACTCAGGTGGATAGAGTTTGTAAGAAGGCTTATTGTGTATTAGCGTTCATTAGCAGAGGGATTGAATTCAAGAGTCGTGAGGTCATGTTGCAGCTGTACAGGACCTTGGTAAGGCCACATTTGGAGTACTGTGTGCAGTTTTGGTCGCCTCATTTTAGGAAAGATGTGGAAGCTTTGGAGAGGGTGCAGAGGAGATTTACCAGGATGTTGACTGGAATGGAGAATAGGTCGTACGAGGATAGGTTGAGAGTGCTAGGCCTTTTCTCATTGGAACGGCGAAGGATGAGGGGTGACTTGATAGAGGTTTATAAGATGATCAGGGGAATAGACAGAGTAGACAGTCAGAGACTTTTTCCCTGGGTACAACAGAGTGTTACAAGGGGACATAAATTTAAGGTGAAGGGTGGAAGGTATGGGGGGGATGTCAGGGGTAGGTTCTTTACCCAGAGAGTGGTGGGGGCATGGAATGCGCTGCCTGTGGGAGTGGCAGAGTCAGAATCATTGGTGACCTTTAAGCAGTAATTGGATAGGTACATGGGTAGGTGCTTAAGCTAGGACAAATGTTCGGCACAACATCGTGGGCCGAAGGGCCTGTTCTGTGCTGTATTGTTCTATGTTCTGTGTTACATTTTAATGAGCTGTGTCAGACATCTTTGAATCTATTTGGACCTTCACTGCCGAGCTTTTCACAAATTAAGTACTTTGAGTTTTGTCCAAAATGGGTGAGCCATACTTGCCTGTGCTGAAATTCAGCTGCCTCATCTTTTCATTTTTATTTGCTTTTTTGCTGTAAGTATCACTTGCAAACCCAGCACTTAATGACTTCCCTAAATGCTGGAAGGGAGCGACTTCCAGGATTTCACCCAGTGAAGGAACAGCAATATATTTTCTAGTCCAGATGGTGAGTGGTTTAAAGGCAAATTTGCAGGTGATGCATCTAATGCCCTTGTCCTTTTAGTTGGTGCCGTTTACAATTGCTGAAAAATGTGTTGCTGGAAAAGCGCAGCAGGTCAGGCAGCATCCAAGGAGCAGGAGAATCGACGTTTCCGGCATAAGCCCTTCTTCAGGAATGCATTTTACAATTGGAAGAGCTGTCAGACGAGCCTTGGAATGTTGCTGCGGACTTTGCAAATCCTGTATCTTCTAGATGGTGTAACTGCTGTCACTCTGTGCAGGCCATGGATGGAGTGGCATTTAATTTTTTTTTATTCATTCATGGGATGAGGGCCTCGCTAGCTAGGCTAGCATTTATTGCCATCCCTAATTTTCCACAGCGCAGTTAAGAGCGAACTACATTGCTGTGGGTCGGGAGGCACATGTCGGCCAGACCAGGAAAGGAATGGCCTAAAGAACATTTGTGAGCCTAATGTTTTTTTCTGACAATTGACAATGGAGTTGTGGTCATCATCAGATTCTTAATGCCAGATTTTCTAAAATTGAATTTGCATTACACCAGCTGCCAAGGCAGGATTTGAACATTAGCTGCATCTGTGGATTAACAGTCCAATGATAATACCGGTAGGCCATAACCTCCCCGTCTTAAGTAGTCCACTTTATGTTGGATGTTGTTGGACTTGTATCCATCCAGACAAGCAGATAGTATTCCATTACATTCCTGATTTTTTTGTCTTGAAGGTAACAGATAGACTTTGGATAATCTTGAGATGAATTACTTGCTGTCGAATTCTTAGCTTCTGACCTTCACTTCTGGCCACTGTATTTATATGGCTGGTCCAGTTCTGTTTCTAGTCCATAATGCACCCCAGGGATATTGACAGAAGGCCATTAAGTGATGGTAATTATGTTGAATGTCAAAGGGCAATGATGGTTAGATTCTTTCTTGTTGGAAATGGTTGGCACCAGAGTAGTGTGAATGTTTCTTGCCACTTAGCAGTTTGAGCTTAAATGCCTTATTGCTTTCAAGCACGTTACTGCATCAATATTTGAGATTGAAATGGTTCTGAAAACTGCAGTCATTGGTAACTATTCTTGCCTTTAATGTTGGTTCAGAAGAAATATTATTGAACAAAGGTTTGAAATACTCAAAGTGAAGTTCTGGAGCTGAGGATTTTCTTCATGAGTCTTCCTTTAAGCTAGTTATGAATGTAACCAGTGAGGAGCTTTTTTTCCTGATTTCTAGTGACTTCATTTTCCCTTGGGCCACTTAGAAACCATATAACCATAGAAATGATACAACACACAAGGAAGTCATAGAGTCATTGAGATGTACAGCATGGAAACAGACCCTTTGGTCCAACCCGTCCATGCGTACCAGATATCGCAACCCAATCTAGTCCCACCTGCCAGCACCTGGCCCATATCCCTCCAAACCCTTCCTATTCATATACCCATCCAAATGCCTCTTAAATGTTGCAGTTGTACCAGCCTCCACCACATCCTCTGGCTCCAGCCTGTTCAGCCTCTCCCTATAGCCCAAATCCTCCAACCCTGGCAACATCCTTGTAAATCTTTTCTGAACCCTTTCAAGTTCCACAACATCTTTCCAATAGGAAGGAGACCAGATTTGCACGCAATATTCCAACAGTGGCCAAACAATATCCTGTATAGCCGCAATATGATCTCCCAACTCCTGTACTCAATACTCTGACCAATAAAGGAAAGCATACCAAACGCCACCTCCACTATCCTATCTACCTGCAACTCCACTTTCAAGGAGCTATGAACCTGCACTCCAAGGTCTCTTTGTTCAGCAACACTCCCTAGGACCTTACCATTAAGTGTATAAGTCCAGCTAAGATTTGCTTTCCCAAAATGAGGCACCTTGCATTTATCTGAATTAAACTCCATCTGCCACTTCTCAGCCCATTGGCCCATCTGCACCAGATCCTGTTGTAATCTGAGGTAACCCTCTTCGCTGCCCACTACACCTCCAATTTTGGTGTCATCTGCAAACTGTATCTCTTATGCTCGCATCCAAATCATTTATGTAAATGAAAAAAAGTAGAGGGACCAGCACCGATCCTTGTGGCACTCCACTGGTCACAGGCCTCCAGTCTGAGAAACAACCCTCCGCCACCACCCTCTGTCTTCTACCTTTGAGCCAGTTCTGTATCCAAATGGCTCGTTCCCCTTGTATTCCATGAGATCTAACCTTGCTAATCAGTCTTCCATGGGGCACCTTGTCGAATGCCTTACTGAAGTCCATATAGATCACATTTACCACTCTGCCCTCATCAATCTCCTTTGTTTCTTCAGAAAACTCAATCAAGTTTGTGAGACATGATTTCCCACGCAAAAAGCCATGTTGACTATCCCCAATCAGTCTTTGCCTGTCCAAATACATGTACATCCTGTCCCTCAGGATTCCCTCCAACAACTTGCCCACCACCGAGGTCAGGCTCACTGGTCTATAGTTCCCTGGCTTGTCTTTGCCACCCTTCTTAAACAGTTGCGCCACGTTTGCCAACCTCCAGTCTTCCGGCACCTCACCTGTGACTATCAGCATGAGGCCCAGCAATCATTTCTCTAGCTTCCCACAGACTTCTCGGATATACTTGATCAGGTCCTGGGGATGTATCCACCTTTAACTGTTTCAAGACGTCCAGCACTTCCTCCTCTGTAGTCTGGACATTTTGCAAGATGTCACCGTCTATTTCCCTACAGTTTTATGTCTTTCATATCCTTTTCCACAGTAAATACTGATGCAAAATATTCATTTAGTATTTCACCCCTTTCCTGTGGCTCCACACAAAGGCCGTCTTGCTGTTCTTTGAGGTTCGGTATGCTTCTTGTCAGTGGTCTTCCTATGGACATTAAACCATGTGAGCTTTATCTTGTCATTCGATCATTTAAGTGATTTGATAGTTTTCACTGATCAAACTACCATCACAACGACCACGCCGCATGCGTCTCCATGCCGATCTCTGCCCCCGCGCCAAACCCGCCCCAGCGCCCGGTCCTAATTCCTAGCCCTGCCATATTTTCACCTCCCCTCTCTGAGGATGAAAGATCAGTCCTCAGCAGAGGCCTCATCTTCTTCCCCCTACGCTCCCAGATTAACGAGTTCAACACGCGGCGAGACATCGAACAATTCTTCCCCCGCCTTTACCTCTGCGCCTACTTCTTCAACCAGGATTCTCGCCCACCCTCTGAAGACCCCTTCTCCTGCCTCCAATACATCCCATTCACCTGGACACCCCATGTCGGCCTCTTACCCGCCCTCGATCTCTTCATAGCCAACTGCCACCGCGGCATTAACCTGTCCACCCCTCTTACCCACTCCATCCTCTCGCCCTCGCGACGTGCAGTCCTCCACTGCCTCCGCTCCAACCCCAACCTCACTATCAAACCAGCAGACAAGGGAGGCGCGGTAGTAGTTTGGCACACCGATCTTTATATTGCTGAGGCTAAACGCCAGCTCGCGGACACCTCTTCTTACTGCCCCCTTGACCATGACCCCACCACCAAACCACCATCTCCCAGACCATCCATAACCTCATCATCTCAGGGGATCTTCCATCCAATTCCTCTAACCTCATAGTCCCACAACCCTGCATCGCCCGTTTCTACCTCCTGCCCAAAATCCACAAACCTGACTGCCCCGGCCCACCCATTGTCTCAGCCTGCTCCTGCCCCACCGAACTCATCTCTCCATACCACGACACGGTCCTGTCCCCCTTAGTCCAAGAACTCCCCACCTACGTTCGGGACACCACCCACGGCCTCCACCTCCTCCATGATTTTCGCTTCCCTGTTCCCCAACGCCTTATCTTCACCATGGACATGCAGTCCCTATACACCTCCATCCCCCATCATGAAGGCCTCATAGCCCTCCACTTCTTCCTTTCCCGCCGACCCAACCAGTACCCTTCCACTGACACCCTCCTTCGACTGACTGAACTGGTCCTCACTCTGAACAACTTCTCTTTCCAATCCTCCCACTTCCTCCAAACCAAAGGAGTAGCCATGGGCCCCAGCTGTGCCTGCCTCTTTGTTGGATATGTGGAACAGTCCATCTTCCGCAGCTACACTGGCACCACCCCTCACCTTTTCCTCCGCTAAATCGATGACTGTATCAGCGCTACTTCGTGCTCCCATGAGGAGGTTGAACAGTTCATCCACTTTACTAACACCTTCCACCCCAACCTCAAATTTACCTGGACCGTCTCAGACTCCTCCCTCCCCTTCCTAGACCTCTCCACTTCTATCTCGGGCGACCGACTCAACACAGACATTTACTATAAACCGACTGACTCCCACAGCTACCTAGATTCCACCTCCTCCCACCCTGCCCCCTGTAAAAACGCCATCCCATATTCCCAATTCCTTTGCCTCCACCGTATCTGCTCCCAGGAGGACCAATTCCAATACCAAACAACTCAGATGGCCGCCTCCTTCAAAGACCGCAATTTCCCCTCAGACGTGGTTGACGACGCTCTCCACCACATCTCCTCCACTTCCCGCTCCTCCGCCCTTGAACCCCCCCCCCCCCTCCAATCACCACAAGGACAGAACCCCATTGGTCCTCACCTACTACCCCACCAACCTCCAGGTATATCATATCATCCTTCGTCATTTCCGCCACCTCCAACAGACCCCACCATCGAGGATATATTTCCCTCCCCACCCCTATCAGTGTTCCAGAAAGACCACTCCCACCGCGACTCCCTTGTCAGGTCCACACCTCCCACCAACCCAACCTCCACTCCCGGCACCTTCCCCTGCAACCGCAAGAAATGCAAAACTTGCGCCCACACCTCCCCCCTCACTTCCCTCCAAGACCCCAAGGGATCCTTCCATATCTGTCACAAATTCACCTGCACCTCCACATGCATCATTTACTGCATCCGTTGCACCCGATGTGGCCTCCTCTACATTGGGGAGAGAGACTGCCTACTTGCGGAAAGTTTCAGAGAACACCTCTGGGACACCCTCACCAACCAACCAACCCAACTACCCCGTAGCTGAACACTTTAACTCCCCCTCCCACTCTGCCAAGGACATGCAGGTCCTTGGCCTCCTCCATCGCCAGACCATGGCAGCACAACGCCTGGAGGAAGAGTGCCTCATCTTCCACCTAGGAACACTCCAAACACAAGGGATGAATGCAGATCTCTCCAGCTTCGTCATTTCCCCTCCCTCCACCTTATCTCAGTCCCAACCCTCGGACTCAGCATTGCCTTCTTGACCTGTTTATCATCTTCCCAACCTCTCCGCCCAACTCCCTTTCCGGCCTATCACCCTCACCTTAACCTCCTTCCACCTATCGCATTCCCAATGCCCCTCCTCCCTACTTTTTATCTTCGCCTGCTTGGCACACCTTCCTCATTCCTGAAGAAGAGCTTATGCCCGAAACGTCGATTCTCCTGCTCCTTGGATACTGTCTGACCTGCTGCGCTTTTCCAGCAACACATTTTTCAGCTACCATCGCAATTTAACAGCAGAATGGGAGCAGAAGTAGCAAAGAATGCTGCATACACCTAGCCTGCTGCTGCAGCTGCTGTACTGCACATTCAGATGTGCTCGTAGCCTCCATCTGAAGCATCTCCAGAAGGCTGAAAGTCTCATCAGTTTTGAAAAGCACTTAACTGCCCTTATCAAAGATTTCAGATTTCTCCGTGGAGTGATGTGCAAGGACAGACTGGGTTTTGTTTTCAGTTGGACTTGACTGAAGGAGATTTTGGAGAACTGGCTCACTTCCACTCGACTTGGAGGGGATGGAGTGGTCACTGAAGACCATGGATTTAAGAACTTTACTGATGATTTTTCTTCCACATGAGAGGATTCTTCAAATTCTGTTTACTGTAACGGATTAGTTTTTTTTGTTATAATCATTGTATGCAGTGTGCCAATAACTTGCTTAAATACTGGCTGTCAGTCTTATGAAAGCTGGTAGTGCTATTGGTTATCATGAAATGATAAAAGAAGGGAATGAGAATGTGAATAGGGTATAAACAGGCAGGGAAAGAGTTAAGTTCTGAGTTTTGTGAAACAAGAGGTTCAGTTGAGCATGACTCAGATCATATAAGAACTTACAGTTAATGGGTATGGAGGCAAGGGTAATGGGTTAACACGGTGGAAAAGCATTTATTATGTAGAGCCATTTAACAATATTGGAAGCATTCAGTATGCGAGGTTAGTTTAACAAGGTGAAAATTATTCATTACGTGAAGCCGGTTATTCATTGTGTAACGGCAGATGACTTAATCTTTACTATTGACACTCGCTGATTGTAGTGGTCACCCAATCAATATGTATGCTGCCATATCTGGATGCTCCTCCCTGTAAAATGACTCAATAATTCATTTAGAAACTACTGTTCCAGAGAAGACCGAGAACTCATGTCTCTGTGCACATGGGCGATCATTCTCTCTCCCTGCAGGGATTGGAATGAAGGTGAAGGAGGTAAAACTACACTGTCTGTCTGAGCGTTTTGCTTCCACTGAATGGGTTTAGGGGTGGGGGAGGGGGCAGGATAACAGCTAGAGGGGACTGTTTGCTCCTTAACGCCTTGGTCCATGCCTTGAGCATCACAACACCGCTTCTCCTTCATGCAGCACTTCCCCATACAGACAATGCACTGTCTGCTCCTTACTTCCCTTGTCCCTTTCTTGCTGTTGCAGGATCCCAAAAATACCTTCCATGTGAAACTTAATTTAGTTGTATTTTCAATTTGATCTGCTGTACTAACTGCTAATAATGTGGTCTGTATGTTAGGGAAACCAAACACAGATTGGCTGACTGCTTCATGGAAGATGGATGTCATAGTATGATCCTGTGCTTCCAATTGCCTGTCATTTTCCTGTTCTGATCTCTTTCTCCTCTGCTTCCTAAACTTTTCCAGTGAAACTCCATGTAAGCTCAAAAGACATGGAGCTTTCAGTGGTCAACATCTTTCCTGTTAAAGGCTGGTAGATCTCTTAGTGCTCCTAGTTGTGATGAAAAGCCATCATGCTGGAAGACTAACCCCTGTTTTTCTTTTCAGTGGATCCTGCTAGTTGATTATTTCCAACATTTTCTATTTCAATCTAGTCCCTATAATCTGTCCCCATAATCTTAAGCTTTTGACCAGTTTCTTTCCTAGTCTCTGTGCTGTACAAAATGATAACTTTTTATCCAATTTTAGTGTGAGACATCAGCTGCTGAAGGCATTGGTATGTGATGACGATTACCCTGGTATTGTTAGAGAGGTTCCAGAAGGTTCTGTGGCAGGTGTCTCAACTCCAGTTTGTTTGTAACAGGCCTGTTTTTCTTTGTTCTCAGTTACAGTTGCAGAAATCTCAGTATTTACAGTTGGGACAGGGTCGGGGTCAGTACTATGGAGGCTCCCTTCCCAACGTCAACCAGATTGGGAGCACCACTCTGGACCTCCCTTTTCAGGTGAGTTTGTCTCTAGGTTAAAAAAGAAAATCGCTATAAACAGGATGAAACAAGGATTAAAGTAAACATGCAACAGATCCCTTAATATTGTGAAGGAGCTAGTACAAAGAGCTGAATACTTCACAAATTGTTGTCCTGATTACTTGTACCATATCATCTGAGCTTAGACTGTGATCAGAATTCACATGTAATATGTAATAAATAATGCGATTAAGATTAGTGCTTTCTTTTTAATGGTTATAAATGCTAACTAGAGAATTAACTACAGCGTCTTATTCTCTTCGTGTTAAAACAAGAGGAGTTAGGGTTGGGATAATCCTGTTTATAATTCCTACTGATCTCTGACAGATACAGTGTGTCTCAGAAAAATGAGAGTTGGTGTTGTTAGGCTTCGGGTGCCACTATCCTGGATTACTTTCAGCTTTGTACCCTTCTGTGGCCAAGTGGATCGTGAGCATCAACAAGTTACAGAGCTGTCTGTTTGACCATTTGTAAGGAACTGCCAACGTGAATGTCCTTTCTCATATGTATTGTCTATGATAAGTTCTATCCTTAGTGATAAGAAAAATGATTTTATTAAGAATTAACAAACTGTTCACTGTACATTTTAATGGATACAAGTGTATTGAGGAGCTGGCTCATTCTCTGCCAGCTGTTAGCTGTGTGCATGTCTCCCAAGTTCCTCTCTGGTAAAGCAGCAGAATAAGAAGAAATGAAGAAATATACAATTTTTTTTGGGGTGGGAGGTCAGATTGTAGGGGGGAAACGTGGATTCTGCCCAATATTGTTTTTTTGTCTCCTGCTCAACATGCTATTGTTTAATTTGCCGCACTGTTACCTATTGGATAAATTAAATCAGGTCTGGGTGAGCGTTGCTGTAGATCACGTTGAGCGTCTTGGATTCTCGGGTACTGAGAACAGTGTTCCTACCTACAGGCTTGGTATTTCTCTGCTTGGTGTCTCTCCTGGGATTGTGTTTTAGTGGTGTAGTAGAATAGGGTTATTCGTGCATCAAGATATTGTGTTGCTCAGGCTGAACTGATAATTGCTGATGAATTCTGTATCCTGACCAACACATTGGTGCCTGCTAAAATCACCCATTTCCAAGTTTCAGTTCTTAGACAGAATTTGTATTTCTATTCAGTAACCCAGAGATCAGAGTGAAGTTTGTGTTGTGAGGGACTAAGTGAATTTCTCTGTACAGAGATTACTTGTAAGCAGCTTGCTTTTTATCCTAGTCAATTGCCTGTATTTCTTCACTTGTTTCCTGGGCTGCTCAGCTGTCAGTACCATTGCAGGGCATCATCATCGCACTCTCAACAGAGGATGCCTCGAGTTTATGCTGTCTTTTTGTGCTTGTAAGAGTTGGTTTTTTTTAACATTTGATCTCTCAGTCACAAGGTAGGGAATTGATACTTGCCTTGTCTCTGAAAGAAAGACTATACAGCAGCAGTCAGCTCATTAATAGTATTGAGTAGAGATATTGTTGAAGACCAGGAACAGCAAGAAATGGTCCTGCTAATATTGAGTATATATTTGGCAGAGTTGACATGTAAATAAGTGAGATCAACTACAGTGCAAGCAAATTACTATGGATGCTGAAAGTTTGAAGTACGTGCACTCAGCAAGAAACACTCAGCAGGCAAGGCAAGATCTTCATAGAAAAAAAGTGTTAATGTTTTATATCAGTGAGCTTACCTGCAATTAAGACTTGGATTTAAATTGAAAATCCTTCATTACATCTTAGTGATTCTCAATTTCTTCTTCAATTTCCCCTCTTGACCAGGCATCAATGTAGCAGGCAGGGGTCTCAGTCCAGTTATATGTTATGTCCAAATACTGGCAATCTGCTTACTTTTTACAGAAACTTTGCCATGAGTTTGTCTCATGCCATTGAAAACTTTGTAGCTTTTGTTCAATCAATTGCAACGTAAGCTGGCTACGAAATGAGAAAACGTCAGTATTCCTGTCACGAATCATGATGCATTGGTCTACCTGTCTATCTCTCCTGATGGACTTAAATGTGTACCATACACAACCCAACACTGACTGAGGATGTGCTGCAGGAATCTAATTAGTATAGTAAGCTTTTGGGTTAAAGTAAAAATTTCCCTCATTTATAGTTAACTGTTAACTAGATTAAATGAACTCCAGTCTATGGCAATAAATCCCGTGATAAGCCTAAAACTAGTTGCTAAGGGGCAAATTTCAGGCAAAATATATGATCTATAAAAATCTAAATCCTGCACTTAGTCCTTTAAATAAGGAGGAAACTAAAAAGCAATTCAAATATAAATATAGTGCAGAATACTGAAGGACCCCCCTGCATTTATGTTGCAGACTCCGTTCCAGTCATCTACCTTGGACACTAGTAGATCAACCAGGCATCATGGCTTGGTTGACCGGGTCTACAGGGATCGAAACCGACTAGGATCACCACACCGCCGTGCCATTCCTATTGACAAACACGGGCGCCAGATATCCTTCCTCTGTCAATGTGGTGTGGACACTGAAATATTATCCAGAACATGAAGGATTGAGGGCAATGACCTTTGGTGAGGATCTCTCACCAGTACTGCCAGGTAAAATCATGTTGCTTTGATATGTTTGGGTCTAATGCTGAAGATCTCTTTGAAAGGTGCTGTCCTAGCTCTGGATCATTGAGAAATCAGTTATGCAACAGGGAATGTTTTCATGAGAAGTACTTATGCTTTGTCATGCCATCATTTTGCTCTCAAAGAAACACAAGTGGTCTTTTTGCTCAGTTATTACGCACTAATTAGGAAGTATTTTACTGTATGTTACACCTTGATATGCATTGTTTTTCTTAGAAAATATCAATCTTGTTTTCTGTTAAATATATAATGTTGCTACCCACATGAAATTAACGCAGTGTTTAAATTTAATGAGTATTGGTTTGATAATATTTATGATTATAGTCATACTGCATGGAAATAGACTCTTCGGTCCAACTCATCCATGCTGTCCAAGTTTTCCAAGCTAAACTTGTCCCATTTCCCTGAGTTTGGCCCATATCCCTCCTTAAACCTTTCCTATTTACCTACCTGTCAGATTTCTTTTAAGTGTTGTAACTGTACCTGTCCTGCATTTCGTCTGATAGTTCATTTCACATACCAACCATCCTCGTGTGAAAAAGTTGCCCACTAGGTACTTTTAAATCTGTCTTCTGTCATCTTAAAATTATGCCCTCTAGGGGAAAAGGCCTTTGCTATTTACCTTACCTATGTCCCTCATAATTTTATAAACATCTCTTAGGTCACCTCTCAATCTCCTATGCTCTAGTGAGAAAAGTCCCAGTCTTTTCAGCCTCTCCTTATAACTCAAACCCTCCAGTTCTGGTAACGTGCTTGTAAATCTTTTCTGCACCCTCTCCAATCAATAATATCCTTCCTATAGTAGGGCAACCAGAACTGTACATAGTACTCCAAAAGTAACATCGCCAATGTCCTGTGCAAACCCAACGTGTCGTCCCAACTCCTATACTGTGTGTGTGTGTGAGTGAAAGAGAGAGCATGCATGTACCTACACTAGATGAACAGCAATAATTTGAGAAGGCAGCTCACCATCACCACCTTGGGGACAGTTAGGGATCGGTATCAAATGGTCACCTATCAGTGATGCAAACATTCTAAGACAGACAGTTTTAAATAAATAAAGATTCTCAACTTGACATTGTCAAAAACTTGCCTTTTTCGTATCGTAGGGTAGGAACACAGCTGGAATAGGCTATTTAGTCCCTTGAACCTACTCCATCATTCTAAAGCATGACTGATCATCTAACTCAGCGTCGTATTCCCATATTGTCCCCTTTAGAATCATAGAATCCCTATAGTGTGGAAACAGTCCCTTCAGCCCAACAAGTCCACACATGTCCCTTTTGTGTCATTGGAGGTCTAACAATCTGTCTTAATTTGCTAAATAACTGAGCTTCCTTGGTCCTGTGTTAGAGAATTCAAATGACGCTGTAGCTCTTCCTCATGTGAGACCTAAATGATTTGGTTTTTATTCCGGGCTGTCATCTGGTTCTAGACCCTATAGCCAGGAAAAACATATTTTATACATCACCTCTGTCTATGCCTTTCTGAACTTTGTCAGTTTCTGTGATCAGGGAATACAGGCCCAGTCTCCTCACTCTCCTTATAGGACAGTTTCACCATCAGACAATGACCTAAGTAAAAGAATTGACAATGGCAAACTGAGCCTTGTCAACCTTGCAGCAGATTCTTATTAACATCTGGAAGCTTGTGCCAAAATTAGAACAGCTGTCTCCGACTAGTCAAATAGTACTTTACGGATAAGATACTACCATCGCTTCTGCGTGTAACTTGCCCCACCAATAAACCAGACCCGGCAGAATTGGGAGGGGTGTTGACCTGAGAGTCCTTGACATTGATATCTCATGAAGTCAAGACAAATATTGGCAAAAAATTATTCTTTTGATTACCATGTAAGCCCCCAGCTAATAAATCAGCACTCCTCAATGCTAAATCTATCTTAGAGGAAGCAGTGAAGGTGACAAGGGTGCAGAATATAGTCTGGTGTGAAAATTTGATGTTTATTACCAAGACAGCACAATGATTTATGTAGCTATTGTATTTAGCTGCTATTTTGTGTCTGGGGTAGCTTATCAGGGAACCAACGAGGGGTAAAAATATACTCAATTTTATTTGCAGCAGGTAGGCTGGTGAGGATGCATCTTTTTATGACAATGCTGGTAAGAGTGTCACAAATCTTTTGAAATGTAAATACGCCACGTTGACAGGCTCCACCTTTTCGATCTGTTCATCTCATTCTCAAAAACTAAATCAAACATGATTTCCCCTTTGAGTCCCCATGTTGACGCTGTCCAATCAGACAGTACTTTCTTAACTATCCAGTAATGGCAGCATTTACAATAAGTGCTAGTATTTTCCCTTCTAACATCACATTACCAGGTCTATAGTTCTTTGGTTCTCTCTCACTCTTCGCTTGAACAATGGGGTTACATGTGTAACCTTCCGAAATGTGGACCTCATTGCAGAATTAACAGAATTTTGAAATCTCTTTCAGAACTTCAGGGTTAAGGCTATTGGGTCTGGTGGAGCTGTCAACTTTCAGTCCCACTAATTTCTCAGTACTACTTGTGTACTGCTACTAACAATACTGTCAATATTCCTGTTGTGTGTTGTCCCTTAAAAGAATTGTGTTTTTTTTCAAAACCAAGCAGTAATTCTTTGGTGCCTGACGTCATCTGTCTATCTTTCAATCATTAATGCATTTTTGTAACCAACAGCAGCCACCTTTCTTCTCATAACTTCATAATATCCTTGTTAAGATTCAACACCCTGGTTTCAAATTGATCACATATTTTCAAACATTGGGAAATCGTGTAATGCTATGGTCACTAATGATTTTTTTAACAGCAAGTTTATTAATTAGCCTTTTCTCCTGTGTGGGCGGCACAGTGGTTAGCACTGCTGCCTCACAGCAACAGAGACCTGGGTTCATTTCCCACCTCAGGCAACTGTCTGTGTGGAGTTTGCACATTCTCCCCATGTCTGTGTGGGTTTCCTCCGGGTGCTCCGCTTTCCTCCCACAGTCCAAAAAATGCGCAAGTTAGGTGAATTCGCCATGCTAAATTGCCCGTAGTGTTAGTTGAAGGGGTAAGTGTAGGGGAATGGGTCTTGGTGGGTTGCTCTTCAGAGGATCGGTGTGGTTTTGTTGGGCCAAGGGGCCTGTTTCCACACTCTAAGTAATCTAATTTAATCTAGATCTAAAGTGACCTATACCAAACTTGGCTTGTCAACAGGTTGCTTGAAAATAGTGCCTGAATACATTGCAGGAATTCTTTGCCCACAGTATCGGTGGTCTTTAAAATTCTCCAATTCATAGCAAAATTGAAATCATCCATAATTATTGCATTCCCTTCTGCTATAAGCACTTCTAATTTCCTGATTTATACCATGACCTATGTAACCACTACTGTTTAGATCATAGAACAATACAGCATGGAAACAGGCCCTTTGGTCCACCATGTCTGTGCGGGTCACAGTGCCATTCTAAACTAACCCCATCTGGCTGCATGTGGTCTGCATTCCTATATTCCCAGCTTGTCACGTGACTGTCTAAATGCCTCTTAAACTTCACTAACGTATCTGCTTCTACCACCTTTCTGGCAGCGGATTCCAGGCACTTGCCACCATCTATGTTTTAAAAAAAACTTTCCTCGCACCTCTCCCTTAAATTTGTCCCCTTTCCACTAAAACCTATGCCCCCTGGTATTTTACTTGAGAAAAAGATTCTGACATCCACAATAGCCACGCATCTCATAATTTTATATACTTCTATCAGGTTATCCGTCAGCCTCTAACACTCTTGTGAAAACAATCCAAGTTTGTTCAGTCTCTCCTTATAATGCGCTCTTATCCAGGTAACATCTGGTAAACCTCTTTTGCAACCTCTCTAAAGTCTCCTCATCTTTCCTATAGCATGGGGACCAGAACCGCACACAATAATAAAAATGTTGTCCAACTAAAGTCTTAGCTGCAACATGATTTGCCAACTTTTATCCTCAATGCCCTGACCAATGAAGGCAAGCTTGCTGTGTGCCTTCTTTATCACCTTATTCACTTGTGTTGTCATTTTCAGGGAGCTGTGGACTTGCACCCCAAGATCCATTTGTATGTCAATACTGTACAGGGTCCTGCAATTAACTGTATACTTTCTTCTTGCATTTGACCTCCCAAATGCATCACCTTACAGTTGCCTAGATTAAACTCCATCTGCCATTTCTCCGCCCAACTTTCCAACTGATTTATTTCCTGCTGTAATTTTGATAATCATCATTATCCATATCTTCACCAATTTCAGTGTCATCTGCAAACTCACTAATCAGATCACCTACATTTTCATCGGAGTCATTTTTATATATATACCAGCACTGATCCTTGTAGAACACGACTAGTCATAGACTTTCAGTCAGAAAAGCATCCATCCAGAGCTACCTTCTGTCTCATATTTGTCAATTGCGTATCCAGTTTGCCAACTTAGCATGGATCCCATGTAACTTAATCTTCTGGACCAGCCTATTACTAGACCTTGTCCCATGCTTTAGTAAAGTCCATGTAGGCAACATCCACTGCCTTACAGTCCCCTGCCTCCCCTAATTAGATTAGATTAGATTACTTACAGTGTGGAAACAGGCCCTTCGGCCCAACAAGTCCACACTGCCCCGCCGAAGCACAACCCACCCATACCCCTACATCTACCCCTTACCTAACACTACGGGCAATTTAGCATAGCCAATTCACCTGACCTGCACATCTTTGGACTGTGGGAGGAAACCGGAGCACCCGGAGGAAACCCACGCAGACACGGGGAGAATGTGCAAACTCCACACAGTCACTCGCCTGAGGCGGGAATTGAACCCGGGTCTCTGGCGCTGTGAGGCAGCAGTGCTAACCACTGTGCCACCATGCCACCCATAAATCATATTCATCACTTTCTCAAAAAAGAAAATCAAATTTGAGAGACAAGATCTCTCCCTCATAAAGCCAGGCTGACTATCGCTAATAAATCCATTCTTTTCCAAATGCAAATAAACAGTGTCCTTAAAAATCTTTCCCAATAATTTTCCTACCACTGACGTGTGGCCTATAATTTCCTGGATTATCCCTGTTGCATATCTTGCACAAACGATCAGCACTAGCTATTCTCCAGTCTTGAGGATAAAGAGGAGACGAAGATCTCTGTCAATGCCCCAGAAATCTCCTCCCTTGCTCCTTCACTATTCTGGGATTGATCTCATCTGACCCCTAATCTACTTCAATATTTTTCAAGATGCCCAAAGCTACCTCCTCTTTAATATCAGCATGCCACAGAATAGCAACATACGCCTCCCTAACCTTAGCATCATTCATGTACTTCTCCTTTTGAGAATACCAATGCAAAGTACTCATTAAGGACCTCACCAGCTTCCTCTGGCTCCATGTATATATTCCCTCCTTTGTCCTTGAGTGGACCTACTCTTTCGCTAGTTATCTCTTGCTCCTAATATATGTATAAAATGCCTTGGGATTTTCCTTAATGCTACTTGCCAGGACATTATTGGCCTTTCTAGCCCTCCTAATTTCTTATTTTAAGTTATTTTCTGTTGCCTTTATATTTCACAAGAGTCTTGTTTGATTTCAGTTTCCTGAACCTCATGAGTACTACCTTTCTCGTTGACTCAACTTTCTCAATATCTCTTCTTGTCCAAGATTCCCGAATCTTCCTATCCTTTTCTTTTATCCCTACAGTAACTTGCTGGTTCTGAATTCTGAGCAATGGCCTTTAGAAGACTCTCATATGTCAGATGTGGATTTACCCACAAAACATCCACCCCAATCTAATTTCTCCAGTTTAGCACTTTCACCTGAGGACCAGTCTTATCCTCATAAGTAATTATCTTAAAGTTTAAGGAATTATGATCACTGTCCCAAAATGCTCCCCCACTGAAACTTCAATCTCTGAGCCAGGCTCATTCCCCTGTAAAAAGTCTATGATCCCTTACCTAGTTGGACTGTCTACATATTGTTTGAAGAAACCCTCCTGGATGCATTTGTAAACAACAACTTCCAAATTTTCCTACCCCCTTGCTGTTTCTTAGACTTGCCCAGACTGTACACTTCTCTCCAATCTGAGTCTCTTTCTCTAATCCACTAATCCCATCCCTTCTTATCAGTACCTCCTTTCTTTTTTACCTGTCCCTCCTAAATGTGGAATATCCTTTTATATATAGTTCCTAGTTTTGATCACCCTGCAGTCACATCTCCACAATGGGAACAAAATCATGTTTATTTTATTGTAAAGCATGCAATCAGGAATTAACTGTAGAAACTGAGCAGATCTGACAACATCTGTGGAAAGAAGGCAGAGTTAATGTTTCAATTCCAGTGACCCTTCAGAGCTGATAGCATCTAGTCCAAAGTGCTATTTATGCTGATGACAAGGATTGAGGGAGAAAGGACTGAGCAGCTGGGGGAAAGGGAGCCAGAAAAAGCTTGGGTGGGTGGGGGGGTGGTGGAGGAGGATGTGTGGGGGCAGTGAGTGAGGTGGACAAAGGGATGAAGATGGTGAGCCCTAGAAGAAAAGAATCTTGATTGGTGATAATGCCTGAATAGGTGAAAACGAATTGGCTGTTGGATCTAAGAAACCCATTTCATTGGCAAATTCTAAGATGTAGGGGTGGGTAATAGACATGGAAGGAGATGTTCATGCTGCAAAGACATTAAAGTCAATATTGGAGTCCTAAAAGCTGTAATGTCCCCAAGTGAAAGATGTTGCTGATGCAGCTTTGGAAAAGTCCTGAAGAAGGGTTACTGGATTCCGTGTTCACTCTGGTTTCTCTCTGCAGATGCAGCTAGACCACCTGAATTTTTCCAGCAATTTTTGTTTTTGTTTCAGATTTCCACCATCCACAGTTCTTATTTTATTTTACTGATACATAAATGTTGGCCAGAGTACATAGTGGTATGTTGAAGTGGCACGCAACTAAAAGTTCAGGTTGTCTTTAACAGCCAAGTATAGAAAGCCACAAAGTATTCACCCACTCTGCCTTTCATCTTCCTAATATAGAGGATGTACAAAGTCAAAAATCACTCAATTCCAGGTTATAGTCCAACAGGTTTATTTGGAAGCAGTAGCTTTCAGAGCGCTGCTCCTTCATCAGGTAGTTGTGGAGTATAAGATCATAAGACACCGTGAGGTGCACAGTGGTTCACTGGTTAGCACTACTGCTTCACGGTGCCAGGGACCCGGGTTCAATTCACCCCTCCCACAGTCAAAAGATGTGCAGGTTAGGTGAATTGGCCATGCTAAATTACCCGTAGCGTTAGGTACATTAGTCAGGGGTAAATGTAGGAGAATGGATCTGGGTGAGCTGCTCTTCAGAGGGTTGGTGTGGACTTGTTGGGCCGAAGGGCCTGTTTTCACACTGTAGGGAATCTAATCAGAATTCAGAGCAACATTTACAGTGTGATGTAACTGAAATTATATGTTAAAAAAGACCTGAATTATTTGTAAAGTCTCTCATCGTTTGGAATAAACATGTTGGTTTCAGTTCTTTCATGTGTAAATCGCAGAACTTTTTTAAAGTTACATTCTTGAGTGAACTTAAACAATTGGTGTCATGTCGTCCCAGATAATGCATTGAAGGTGTGAGGTGCCCTGTGTGAGACTGTCTGTGCCAAATGTTCATATTCTAATCTAAAAAACAGATTTACAGAATCTTACATGGATTCATGCAGTATTGTGAACAATGAATAGACTAAATTAGGTGAAGTACATTCTATTGAGCTATTGAACTGACCGAAATACAAAATGGCAAACCCACTTGTGATTAAGTGGTATCTCAAGGTATTCACAGGAGGATTCCAAACAACTTTTGACACCAAGTCACAAAAAGATATTGCGACAGGGAGATAATGAAAAATTAATTTAACAAAGTTGGTTATAAAAACATTTTGATAGTAAAAAGGAGATAGTGAGATTTCAGGAGAGAATTCCAGAGCCTATGCCCTAGGCAGTTGCATTCATGGCCCTGATGTCAGAGGGTTGTAGGATAGATTGCGCTCATAAAAATAAGCATTGGTAAGGCCATAGATTTTTGAACATAAATATTTTAAAATTGCAGAGTTGCCAGATTAGGAGCCAATTTAGATTAACTGAGTGGTGAATGATTTTAAGAAATAAAGATTCTTCTGATGCCAGAAGAAACAGAATTGATGTTTGTGGCGAAATCTGTAAAGGAAATAAGACAGATTACAAAAGCAATTAATTAAGCAAAGAGGATCCTTGGCTTTATAACTAGAGGATGGTGTGTGAAAACCAGAAATTTGCAGTAAGCCTGCATAAAACTCACTTTAGGAGAAAGTGAGGACTGCAGATGCTGGAAACCAGAACTGAAAATGTGTTGCTGGGAAAGCACAGCAGGTCAGGCAGCATCTAAGGAGCAGGAGAATCGACGTTTCGGGCATGAGCTCTTCTTCAGAAATGGATTCCTGAATAAGGGCTCCTGAAGAAAGACTCATACCCGAAACGTTGATTCTCCTGCTCCTTGGATGCTGCCTGACCTGCTGTGCTTTTCCAGCAACACATTTTCAGCTAAAACTCACTTTAGTCCCAGTTAGTGTGCGTATTTTTGAACACGATGCTTAAAGAAGTAAGTTAAGGTACTGAAAAGAATTTCTAAAATAGTTTCAGAAATGAGAACTTACAGTTAAGGTGGATAGGCTAGACAAGCTGGGGGTACAGTCCTTAGAGTAAAATGTCAAAGGGGACAAGGTTTTTGGCAGAAGAATCAGAGCTGACATGAAGAAAGCGAAGGTTGCAAACTCGAGTCGGATTTGGCATGTGGTGCTGGCTCAGGTGATGGAAGCAGGTTCATTAGTCGTCTTCAAAGGATCCTTGGAGAAAAATAATTCCAGGGATGTGGGAACAAAATGGGAGAAATGTTCTGACATGTTTGCTGTTTGAAAGAGTGTAGAATCTCACTGGGCCAAATGACTGTCTTCAGGGCTGCTTGCTCCATGATTTCAGAGATAACAAGGGCATGAATTAGGATTTGAGCAGCAGATGCACAAGGCAGTGACAGAGTTGAGTGATGTTAAGGAGATTGAAACAGGGTTGCTTGGTGAGGGAAGGTTTTAATTGGGTTATTATTGCAGTAAGTATTGCTCCAGAGGAGAGGAGCTCTGTGTAAAATGTTTAATTTTCTGCGCAGTGAACAGTTTGTTGCAGAATTCGTTCTGTTCTCTGAAGTTTCCTTGACTCCACAGCACGCAGACAGCTGTCCATATGGTTCGGTCTATCTGTCGCCCCCAGCTGACACCAGCTGGCGAAGGTGAGTGACACTTTTCCTAAATTAAACTTCCAATCTCAAGTCTTTCTGTTGCAAATGATGTCATAATGATGAAAAGTTCATGTGATCTGAGCTTAGAGCTTAATACCTTGCTATATTTAGACTTTTAACACCAACTGCAAAGATGGGGGTAGTTAGGCTGTTCCCAGGGACAATGGGAAAAAGTGGCAGAGTGGCTCCCATTCCAGGGGAACAAATGCAGGTGGATCATTAAATACAGGTAGAAGGCGATAAGAGGGGACAGAGAAAAGCCCTTGAGACAAGAGGGGTGATAAGAGGGAAAAACGGGCAACTGTGCAGAAAGATCAGATGTATTTTACTATTGACTTTACAAGCATGTAGATATTGTGGATGTGTAGTGCTTTATACGGTATCTCATTCACCTTTTCGTTGTCTCATCTGTTCTGAGCATTAAACTGATCTGTATTCCTCCTCCCAGAAAGCAAGACTGAATGACATTTTGTAGGATGTCGACAAAGAATTAAAGATGATGGCAGGACTGTTGCTGTCCTGCAAAACGTGGACTATACGGAAGTTTCTCCTTTTTAGAATTAAGCTTTTTTAAACCACCTGTCACTGTTGTTTTCTAATCTATCTGGTTTACTCAATCTGTCACACTTGCAGCTGATTGTCACAAATGATCCATATATTTTAATTTCAGGACCAATTCAGATTCTGCTCTGCACCAGAGCACGATGAATCCCACTGCACAGGATCCATTTAATGGGGGTTCCCAAGAAACACAAGAGCAGCACAAGCGAGGTGAGGTCATGTTCAAATGAGGGTGCTGACCCTCCAATCATAAATCTTTCATACAAAAAAATTAATATTTCTAACAATTTTTCTCAAATGCACACACTGGCAACACAAACTTGCAGGCTCTTCATTCAAAGCCTCAAACTCTTGAAAGTGGCACCTTTTGAGGAGGGAGAAATGGCTCAGTAATATTGCGGATATTACTGCTGTGTTTTTGTCTATTTTAATGTATGAGTAGCAGAGTCAGATTTCATATCACTTTTTATACCCTGCTAGGAGCAATAACGAACTTATTCCATAGAAAATTATCTTGCTAAAGTTTGAATTATACTAAATATAGACTTTTCTAGAAAGCTGGTTGATCGAGGCGCTGGTGAAGCCCAAACTGAGCATGTGAGCAGGTTATTACTGAGTAATGCTGTTTGATATAACTGTGGTGAATACGCTGTATCACTTTGTTGATAAGTGAGTGTGTTATGTTCTTTTTTCCTGAGATTCTTACACACTTGATGCAACTGCAACACGCCAACTTCTGTGAACAACCTAAAGTCTATTAAGCACAGTACAGTACAAATTTTCTGGAGAAACTCTTTAACGCACTTCGCAGGGCTTGTGGAGCCATGTCAAAGGATCTTTCTGAACAAAGGAACCTGTTCTTCCTTTGTACAAAATCTTTACATCACAGTCAGTAATTCCCACAAGACAACCCCCAGCCACTCCCCCACAGTCAAGACACACTGACCTGATCATCTCCAGAAACAATGTAATGTAAATCATCCCTTAATGGCTAAATTTGTTGTGAATTTTTTTTTTAAACTGCAGGGGAGTAGTCAAAATTCCAACTGCAATGTTACTGTTGATTTCTGAATGGGGGATGATAATGTAATTCCTTTACTCTGAATAATTAGGAAATGGCCATGCAAATGGCTCTGAATGGCAAGGGATGGGAATGTAAATTTCTTACATTCTACCTGTAAGACAGAGACATCCCACCCTAGCCTCAGGACATCCAATTTCCTGCAGGTCAACAGAGCAAATTAAACCTTTAATATCTTAAGTGGGCTGATCAGCTGATAATTGACTAACTTGAATTTATCCTGGTTTTTAGGACCAGGCACATTGTCAGGTTGATACCACATTTGCAGCTGTGCTGGAGCAACTTGCCTACAAGAATGACAAGTTCTACATAAGTCTTCAGCATGAAGCAAGGATGTCATTAGGGCCCCATAACCATTCCTGTATGCTGTGTAGTAGGCCATATCTTGATATCGTGGGGTAAATCAAATTGGCTGAAGGTTAGCATCTGAGCTGGGATCTCAGAAGGCTAAGTGAATCATCCACATGGCACTTGTGGCTGAAGATGGTTGCAAATATTTGCATCTTGTCTGTTACATTATTGGGTTCCTACGTCATTCAAAATGGTGATGTTTATGGAGCCTGTTCTTCCATTGCCAACCATTAATCACAACAAGGTTTGCGAAGACTGTAGACTTGATCTGATCTGTTGGTTGTTAGAACACATACATCTGTTAGTAGCATGCTTCTTCTGTTTGCCATGTAATGCTAGAAAACAGAACGAATTACAAGGTTGGTTCCTATCATACCTCAGTTTTATGTATGCCTGACACTGTTGCAGGCATGGTCATCTACACAGACCATAAGAGGAGCTGAGAGCACCATACATCCTCATGAGGTTGCTCTGTTATTCAGCTGGTCATGGCTAACCTTCCAACTCAACATTTTTGTGTCTATTCCTTATATTCTTTAATTCACTGAGTAAGCAAAAATTTGCCTATTTTAGCTTTAAGCTTATTTAATCGTGAAGCATCCTCAACCTTCTATGGGAGCGAATTCCAGCCATTCATATCCTATTGAATGAAGTCAATTCTCTTCATCATAGTCCTAAATAATCAGCCCCTGACCCTGAGACAGTGCCATCATGTTCCGTATTCCCCAGCCAAAGGAAACCAACTCTGTGTCTAACTTGTCAAGCCGTTTCACCAACTTATGTTTCAATGAGCCCACCACTCATTTTAAACGTGAGTGTATCTAGACCCAATTTATTCAGATTCTCATCCTAAGATAACTCCTTCATCTCAGGAATAAATCCACTGAAGGTTTGCTGTTTTGCCTCTAATGCTAGGATATCATTGCTCTGGTATGGAGCACAAAACTGCTAGTGTGTTCTCATCAAAGTCCTATGCAGCTGTAACAAGGCGTAAACCTATACTCTAATCCTTTGAAATCAAGGCTTTTCTCATTGTTTGTTTGACGCACCTCCATGCTAACTTTGTGATCCTTCTATATTTAGATCCAAGTCTGCAATAAGAGTGGCTCAGTGGTTTGATTTTACCCTTGGCAGACTGCACATTTGTGCATGCCCCCTGTGTGGGTCTTTTCCAAGTGCTCCAATTTCCTTCCACACTCCAAAGGTGTGCAGGTTTGGTGAACTGGCCAAGCTAAATTATCCATAGTGTCCAAGAATGTGCAGGCTAGGTGGATTAGCCAGAGGATATGCAGGTTTACAGGGATTAGCATAGAGTGGTGGACTTTTCCTTCATACCCATGTAATTTTGTTTCATTGTAGGTTTCTTGCCTTCATCTGGAGAATGTTACTCTTAAATATGAAATTTACTTGTAATTGGCTTCACATTCAATAAGACTTGGTCCCTGGTTTCATGACAATAGAGTGAGGAATACCCCAGGTCATTATTTTTTTTATTTGCTTGTGGGACGTGGTTAGATTGTCTTTTAATGGAGGTGGTCATTGCCTGGCAGTTGTGTGGCACAAATAGTACTTGCCACTTTTGAGGCAAAGTCTGAATATTGTCCAGATTGTGTTCCATTTGATCATGGACTGCTTCGTGAATGGCTTTGAACATTGTGTAATCATTGGTAAATGTTGCTCAGTAGGCCAGCATTTGTTGCCAGGCTCTAGTTGCCTTTGTGAAGATGATGGTGATATATTTCCAAGTGAGGATAGTGAGTGGCTTGGATGGAAGTTTGCAGGTGGTGATGTTTCCATGTATCTGCTGCCCTTGTCCATCAAGGCAGAAGCGGTTGTGGATTTGGAATGTATTATCTAAAGAACCTTGGTGAATTTCTCCAGTGCATCTTGAGCTGTGAATGGTAAAGCTAACTAGTTGAAACAACATAATTACTAGTTGTGAAGTTTCCGTTTTGGCAATGTGCTGGTTGATCTGTCTCACTATTGCTACAGGGAGATGAAGATTTTGCATTCTCAGTTACACACATTTGCCTGCTAAAATAATCATTTTGTTTCTGCTGAGCGGTGCTGTATAGAGTGGCTTTTTGTAAATGTGAAGCCATTCAAGCGGGCTATTTGTCCTAGATGGTGTCATGCAGCTTGAGTGTTGTGTGGACCATTCTATGACTATCCTGACTTGTGCTTTTGCGATGGTGGACAGCCTTTGAAAGTCAGGAGGTGAGTTACTCACTGCAATATTTCTTTCCCCTGACATTCTCTAAAAGCTATGCCACTTATACGGCTAGTCCAGTTCATTTCTGGTCAATGGTTATACCTGGTTTTTGGTAGTGGATAGTTCAGCACTGGTAACACCATTCAATTTCAAGGAATGGTGGTTAGATTGTCTTTTAATGGAGGTGGTCATTGCCTGGCAGTTGTGTGGCACAAATAGTACTTGCCACTTTTGAGGCAAAGTCTGAATATTGTCCAGATTGTGTTCCATTTGATCATGGACTGCTTTAGTAACTGAGGTGTCGTGAATGGCTTTGGACATTGTAATCATTGGTGAACATCCCCACTTCTCACCTTATGATGGAGGGAATGTTATTGATGAAACAGCAGAAGATGGCTGGGCCTAGAACACTACTCTGAGGAACTCCCGCAGAGACTTATTTTTAAAAACATTCAGTAACAAATTAAAAATACTATACATGAATGCACGAAGCATTAGAAATAAGATGGATGAACTTGAGGCTCTTTTGGAAATTGGCAGATACGATATTGTGGGGACAACTGAGACGTGGCTTCAAGTGGACAGGGCCTGGGAAATGAATATTCAAGGCTACACGTGCTATCGTAAGGACAGACTGACGGGCAGAGGGGGTGGCCATGTTGGTAAGGGAGGATATTCAGTCCCTTGCGCGGGGGGACCTAGAATCAGGGGATATAGAGTCAGTTTGGATAGAGCTGAGAAATATTAAGGGTAAAAAGACCCTCTTGGGAGTTATCTACGGGTCCCCAAACAGTAGTCTGGATGTCGGATGTAAGTTAAATCAAGAGCTGAAATTGGCCTGTCGCAAAGATGTTACTACAGTTGTTATGGGGGATTTCAGCATGCAGGTAGACTGGGAGAATCAGGATGGTATCGGGCCTCAAGAAAGAGACCTTGTGGAGTGCCTCAAAGATGGATTCTTAGAACAGCTGGTGCTGGAGCCGACCAGGGAGAAGGCAATTCTGGATCTGGTATTGTGTAACGAACCAGAATTGGTCAGGGACCTCGAAGTGAAGGAGCCATTGGGAAGTAGTGACCATAATACAAGAAGCTTCAATCTGCAATTTGAGAGGGACAGGGTACAATTGGAAGTGACAATATTTCTGTTGAATAAAGGGAACTATGGAGCAATGAGGGAGGAGCTGGCCAAAGTTCAATGGTGCAATACCTTAGCAGGGATGACAGTGGAGGAACAATGGCGGATATTTCTGTGTATAATGCAGAAGTTGCAGGATCAGTTCATTCCAAAAAGGAAGAAAGATCCTAGGAGGAGGCATGGGTGGCCGTGGCTGACGTGGGAAGTTCAGAAACATATAAAGTTAAAAGAGAAAAAGTATAACATAGCAAAGGTAAGTGGAAAAACGGAAGACTGGGAAGTTTTTCAAGAACAACAGAGGATTACTAAGAAGGAAATACGCAGAGAATAAAATAAGGTACGAAGGTAAACTGGCCAATAATATAAAGAAGGATAGTAAATGTTTTTAGAAAAAGGTGGCTTGAGAAATCGTGGATGCGTTGGTGATTATTTTCCAGAGTTCGATAGATTCGGGATCAGTTCCTGCGGATTGGAGGGTGGCTAATGTTGTACCACTTTTTAAGAAAGGTGGGAGAGAGAAAGCAGAAAATTATAGACCAGTTAGTCTGACCTCAGTGGTGGGAAAGATGCTGGAGTCAATTATAAAGGATGAAATTACGACACATCTGGATAGCAGTAACAGGATAGGTCAGAGTCAGCATGGATTTATGAAGAGGAAATCATGCTTGACTAATCTTCTGGAATTTTTTGAGGATGTAACTCTGAAGATGGACAAGGGAGATCCAGTAGATGTAGTGTACCTGGACTTTCAGAGAGCTTTTGATAAAGTCCCACATAGGAGGTTAGTGAGAAAAATTAGGGCGCATAGTATTGGGGGCAAAGTACTAACTTGGATTGAAAGTTGATTGGCTGATAGGAAACAAAGAGTAGTGATAAACGGCTCCATTTCAGAATGGCAGGCAATGACCAGTGGGGTACCGCAGGGATCAGTACTGGGACCCTAGCTTTTTACTATATATGTTAATGATATAGAAGATGGTAATGGTAATAACATTAGCAAATTTGCTGATGATACTAAGCTGGGTGGCAGGGTGAAATGTGATGAGGGTGTTAGGAGATTACAGGGTGACCTGGACAAGTTAGGTGAGTAGTCAGATGCATGGCAGATGCACTTTAATGTGGATAAATATATGGTTATCCACTTTGGTGGCAAGAACAGGAAGGCAGATTACTACCTCAATGGAATCAATTTAGGTAAAGGGGCAGAGCAGAGAGATCTGGGTGTTCTTGTACACCAGTCAATGAAGGTAAGCATGCAGGTACAGCAGGTAATGAAGAAGGCTAATAGCATGCTGACCTTCATAACAAGAGAGATTGAGTATAGAAGCAAAGAGGTGCTTCTGCAGCTGTACAGGGCCCTGGTGAGACCACACCTGGAGTACTGTGTGCAGTTCTGGTCTCCAAATTTGAGGAAAGACATTCTGGCTATTGAGGGAGTGCAGCGTAGGTTCATGAGGTCAATTCCTGGAATGGCGGGATTACCTTACACTGAAAGACTGGAGCGACTGGGCTTGTATACCTTGAGTGAGAGGGGATCTGATTGAGACATATAAGATTATGAAAGGATTGGACACTCTGGCTGCAGGAAACATGTTTCCGCTGATGGGTGAGTGCCGAACCAGAGGACACAGCTTAAAAATACGGGGTAGACCATTTAGGACAGAGATGAGGAGAAACTTCTTCACCCAGAGAGTGGTGGCTGTGTGGAATGCTCTGCCCCAGAGGGCAGTGGAGGCCCAGTCTCTGGATTCATTTAAGAAAGAGTTGGATAGAGCTCTCAAGGATAGTGGAATCAAGGGTTATGGAGATAAGGCAGGAAGAGGATACTGATTAAGGATGATCAGCCATGATCATATTGAATGGTGGTGCAGGCTCGAAGGGCAGAATGGCCTTCTTCTGCACCTATTGTCTATTATTGTCTATTGTCTATTGACTGGAGCTGAGATGACTGAATTCCAATAACCATGACCACCTTCCTATGTACCAGATAAGATTCCAGCACCGGAGAGGTTTCCCCCCCAGTTTCTATTGACTGCAGGCCGCTAGAACTCCTTGATGCCACACTTGACATCAAGGACTGTCACTATGTCCTCACCTCTGGAATTCGCCTTATTTGTTCATGTTTGAAACAAGTCTGTAATGAGGTCAGGAGCTGAGTGGCCCTGGTCGAACCCAAAATGGGCATCACTGAGCAAATTATTGCTGAGCAGGTGCTGTTTAATAGTATGTCCCGGCCATGATTTGGCATGGCTCCCTGCACTCTTCATTGAACCAGGCTTGCTCCCCTTGCTTGATGGTAATCATGACTTGGGGTCATGAAGATTTATAGTATATTGGATTGTGACTCTGCTGTTACTGGTGGCCCACAGCACCTCATGGATACCTACCTCATGAGGTGCAGGATCCATTTTGAATTTCTCCCTCTTAACACACTGTTGCTAAATAAAAATGAGAGATTGTTGATGACACCTTCCATCACTTTCCTGATGATCAAGAGTGGACTGATGGAGTGGTAATTGACCAGCTTGGATTCGGCAAAATTCCAGTAGCTCTACAGAAACAACTTGACTGGTGCGTGCAGGTAGTTCTGGAGCACAGGTCTTCATTACTGTTGCTGGAATATTGACACAGCTCATTAGATCATAAGAACAGAATTAGACCATTTGGCCCATCAACTCTGCTCCACCATTCAGTCATGGCTGATATGTTTCTCAACCCATTTTCCTACCTTCTACCCTTAACCTTGGATCCCCTTACTAAACAAGAATCTATCTCTGCCTTAAAGGCACTCAATGACTTGACCTTCACAGCAATCTGCAGCAACAAGTTGCACAGATCACTAACCTCTGGCTGAAACAATTTTTCCTTCTCACCTATCCAGGACTTCAGAGCTTAGATCTGATCCATTTGATTATGGAATCACTATTTTCTGTCTATCACTTGATGCTTATGCTATTTGGTGCACGGCTTGTCATGTTTTGTGCCTTCACCAATTGATAGCTAATTTTTAGATATGCCTGGTGCTGATTTGGCATGGCCTCCTACACTCTTCATTGAACCAGGCTTGCTCCCCTTGATGGTAATCATGGTTTGGGGGTTATATCAGGTCATGAAAATTTATCTTGTGTTGGACCGCGACTCTGCTGTTACTAGTGGCACACAGCACCTCGTGAATACCTACCTCATGAGCTGCAGGGTCTATTCTGAATTTCTCCCTTTTAGCACACTGGTGTTGCTAAATAAAGATGAGAGATATGTGCTTAATGTCTCCACAAAGACTTTGCAGTGGTTATTCCTACCAGTATAGTTGGATATATGTATTTGTTGCAAGTAGGTTAGTGAAGATGACTGGGCTGAGGCTGAAGTTGGCTGATTTACCATGGAGCAGATAATGATCAATTGTTTAGCGTATGTCTGAGGTAAGTATTGATCAGATGAGCAGATATTGATAAGGTTCTTAAGACAATATTATCCGTATAACATGTATTATGTACACTTCATTATTTTAATCATTGCTGTATTGGTGGTGAAGTTGTCGGATTGACACCTGCTGCTTTGTTGAAAATGGAGTCATGATGGGCTTGTTCCTGATGGTGTAAATACAATATTAACATCATATTGAATGTTCTTCAGTATGCAACTGTCCATTGTGTTTTTGGAAGAACTTAAAGTTAGATCTGTTTGGATTTCCCATCTGAAATTTAGGAGTACTGGCTCTTGAATTGTACCTGGATTCAGAGCATCCTCATTGGTGAATTTGATGCAAATCTAAATAACATTGTACACTTTTCCCTATCGGCCTTTGTGTCCCATCTTCAAAAGTCTGGTACTTAAGTAGTTGTGAAGAAGAGCTGAACTCAGTCATTGAGTCTGGTCTGTGCATGCATATAGCCTTTATGGCTCTACACTTAATCTCAACACACGATCCCTCGGAAGGGAGGAAATTCAAACCTTATCCCTGTTTGTCAGCAATGCTGAAAAGTGCATGTGAGGATCAGATTAGGCTGAGCTGTGAAATCCCCTCATTGATTAGGTTGAAGGGCGAATTAGAAAAGAGATGAAAAGAGAAGAATTCTTGTAATACAGTTGTCAGGAGCCGGGTGCAGGATATTGAAGAAACATGAAACCAACGAGACCACTAAATGGGTTATAAAAGATCAAGTTCTCATTTTGTGCTTAACAGGTGACTCAGATTTTCTGGATGATTATTTCATCCAGAACACTCCTAACCACACTGTTTGACTCTTCACTTTGAGGTATCTTGCTTCAAATCAGTCCCAGCTGATTTTGTTGGCATTTGGTTCATCAGTTACCAATGAGCCTCACTCTGCCACCAGTGTCCACCCCTTGACTAAGAGCAGCCAAAGATGAACAGAAGTCCCAGAAAATATCTGACAGTATTGAATAGTCTTAATGTGCATTAGAGACACAGGTGATAGTGAGAACAGTGTTTTATTTTGTGTCTTGTCCAGTTCTTCAATCATTTATTGTGTACATATCTCTTTTTATTCCTCTCTCTTTCTTCCTTTCTTTCTTTCTTTCTTTCTCTCTCTCTCTCTCTCTCTCTCTCTCTCTCTCACACCGCTCAGTGTTATTACTAACGGTTCCTGGGATGGAAGAGACTACGTCTGAGACTGATAAATCACTATCCAAACCGCTGTGGGACAACAAAAAGGTACTGTAGGATATTTAATGTTTAATTTGTTTGAGGGGAATTTGGAATTCCTAAAAGTGAGTCAGATTACCCATCTCAAATTAGTTGAGAGTCTGTTACATACTCCAATTCTATTATGATACTTGGTATGGGTCCTTCACCTTTCATTAGTGTCAGCAGCAAGTTCTCTTCCTTAAGCCTTTCTTGCTTTCTTATTATTTGTGATGCTTATCAACCTTCTTCATATTTTTGTGGTAATTTTAAATGAAAAAAGCTCAATGTTCTCCCCTTTCGCAAAGTGCTGCTGGTTGCACTAGCTTGTGCTTCAGGAAGGAATAAAACACTCCTATTTTCACAATGCCTTTCACAGCCTAAAAGGCATCTCAATGTTTCACCTCCATTGCTTAATTTTAAATTTATGGTTAGTGTTATTAATGGTTAGGTAAACACAGCAGCCAGTTTTATCACCACAAGATCCTCAAATAGCTAGATAAATTATTAAAATGTTTTAATGTTCCTGTAACACCTGTTTGGGACTGGGCTGGGGCTATTATTGAACAGTCTACTTTTGTCAGTTTTTTCAGTAAGGAAAGCCAATCAGGTGACTACTGCCCATCAGTTGTGGCTTAGTGGTCTCACTCTGCCCTCAGTTAGAAGGTTGTATTTTCAACTTCCATCAAGAGACTGAAGCTCAGAAACCAGGTGAATGTTTTGGTGTGGGACCAAAAGTATGTTGCATTGCTGGAGATGCTATCCTTTAGATCCCAAGGTGATGTGGCTGATCCTGAAAATAATGTCTTAAATCTGAGCAAAGAAATCAAAGGGTCACTCGATGCAAAATGTTAACTCTGATTTCTCTATGCAGCTGCTGCTTGGCTTGTTGAGCTTTTCCAGTAATTTCTATTTTTAAGTAGTTAGCACTGCTGCTTCACAGCACCATGGACCCGGATTCAATTCCAACCTCAGGTGACTGTCTGTGTGGAAAGTTCACCTGACCTGCACATCTTTGGGCTGTGGGAGGAAACTGGAGCACCCAGAGGAAACCCACGCAGATGTGAGGAGAACGTGCAAACTCCAGATAGACAGTCGTCCAAGGCTGGAATTGAACCCGCGTCCCTGGCGCTGTGAGGCAACAGTACTAACCACTGAACCACCGTGTCTCCCTGGAGTGCTCTGGTTTCTTCTCTCAATCTAGAGATATGTTAGGTGGATTGTCCCTTGTAACCAGGGGTGTGAATGGGAAATGCCAGGTTACAGAAATAGGGTAGCGGGATGGGTATGGTGGGATGCTTTTTGGCAGGGTGGTATGACTCACTGAACCAAATGGTCTGCTTCCATACTGAAGCGATTCTATGATTTTAATTATTTAGTTTCTCTGCAGTTGCTCAATTCTCCTTGTAAATTCACCTGACTCTGAACATAGGATATTACAGCACAGTACAGCCCCTTCGGCCCTCGAAGTAGCGCCAACCAGTGGAACCAATCTGAAGTCTATCTAACCTACACTATTCCATTTTCATCTAGATGTTTGTACAATGCCTATTTAAACGTCCTTAAAGTTGGCAAGTCTACGACTGTTGTAGGCAGTGCATTCCACACCCCAACTACTTCTCAGTAAAGAAACTACCTCTGACATCTGTCCTATATCTATCACGCCTCAATTTAAAACTATGTCCCCTCGTGCTAGCCATCGCCATCTGAGGAAAAAGGCTCTCACTATCCACCCTATCTAACCCTCTGATTATCTTATATGTCTCGAAGTCACCTCTCAACCTTCTTTTGTCTAACAAAAACAGCCTCAAGTCCCTCAGCCTTTCCTCATAGGACCTTCCCTCCGTACCAGGCAACACCCCAGTAAAACTCCTCTGAACCCTTTCCAAAGATTCCACATCTTTCCTATAATGCAGTGACCAGAACTGTACACAATACTCTCAAGTGCAGCCGCACCAGAGTTTTGTACAGCTGCAACATGACCTCATGGCTCCGAAACTCAATCCCTTTGCCAATAAAAGTTTACACACTGCATGCCTTCTTTACAACCCTATCAACCTGGGTGGCAACTTTCAGGGATCTATGTACATGGACACCAAGGTGTCTCTGCTCATCTACACTACCAAGAATCTTACCATTATCCTAGTACTTGTATTCCTGTTACTCCTTCTAAAGGGCATCACCTCGCAGTTTTTTGCATTAAACTCCATTTGCCACCACTCAGCCCAGCTCTGCAGCTTATCTAAGTCCCTCTGGAACCTGCAACATCCTTTGGCACGGTCCACAACTCCACTGACCATTATGTCATCCAAAACTTTACTAATCTGTCCGACTCTCTATGACTCTATACTCCGTAATCCAGGTAATTTATAAAAAGACAAACAGCCAGTGACCCCAAAACAGATCCTTGCGGTACACCACAAGTAACTGAACTCCAGGATGAACATTTCTCATCATCCACCACCCTCTTTGCTCTTTCAGCTCCAAATTTCTGATCCAAAGTGCTAAATCACCCTCAATCCCATGCCTCTGTATTTTGTGCAATAGCCTACCGTGGGAACCTTATCAGACAACATAGTCAAATCCATATCCACTACATCAACTGCTTTACCCTCATTCACCTGTTGTCCAACAACTTGTCCAAGTACCACAAATTTGGTGGTTTACCTACTAAACCAGTTCTCCAGCTACCTTTTTCAATTATCAATCCTCCTCTTATTTTCACGAACCCACTGCACTGGGAATAATCCTAAGATTTATACTTTCGAGGTCCTGCATTTTAATTTCCTTCCTATTGTTTCTCCACCCTCCATCTGCCGACTACTGAAATGCCCTTGGAAGCTAGGACTTTTACTGCATTCCCCTGAGGAACAATCGCCTTCACTAGTTTCCACAATGTGCACTACTTGCCTGGTTTTCTTAGAATTACCAAGTTTCCCCTCTGCCTAATGCTTCTAATCTGCAGTGTGATTACCTACTTATCTCTTTATATCCAGCACTGAATCCAGCTGCTGCTCAAATTTTGAAACCCAGAGTTCCAGCTTCTGCAGCTGGTGATTCTTCCTGCAGATGTTGTGTCTGGGCCACGTGGTGTGTCTATAACTTCACACATACTGAAAGGTGTGTATTTCACTTACATGCTGTAACTGTGAAAACTATTTGTCATCCTTTAGATTAAGTTTAACCTTAGTTAAAAAGCTTCACTTACATGAACTTTATTTTCGTCAATTTTACTTTATTATTTTGTTTTACTTTGACTTGATTTAGTTTTCTATCCCTTTTGCTGGACTTTCATACTTTGAGTAGCTGCTGCTGATTTATAAATCATATGATTTGCATTTAGTTTAAAGCTATTTAGACTCCCTCCCCAAAACCAATTTTTCACCAAAAAATTTAGATTTCCTCTGACGTCACTGTACATTCTTTTTTGCACTCAGCCCCTCTCTTGACGCCATGTTCAGAGTGAAGCCACTGCTTGACCTCCAGTTTCTTTTTAAACTTGAGTGCTCTCTTGGCACTCTGTTCAGAATGATGTGAGGCTTGATTGAATAGCACTGTATTCACTGGAGTTTCGAAGAATTAGAGAGGATCTAACAAACCTGTAAAATTTTAACAGGACAAGAAAGGGGAAATGCTTCATCCAGAGAGTGGTGAGCCTGTGGAATTCCCTGTGACAAAAAACAGCGAAGGTCAAAACATTAAGCATTTAAAAGTTGTCACATTTGGAATATTGTGTGCAGTTCTGATTTCCTCATGATGAAAAGGATATGGAGACATTAGAAAGGGTACAAAAACATTTTACCAGATGGCGTCTGGTTTGAAGTGAAAGGGTATAAAAGAGAGATTGGACCAACTTGGTTTGTTTTCAGTTGAACATCGCGGGACCAGGGGCAACCTAATCGAAGTTACCAAAATTGAAGCATGGATAGATGGAACATAGAACAATACAGTGCAGTAGAGGTCTTCGATGTTGCACCGATCTGAAGCCCATCTAAGCTACACTATTCGATTATCATCCATATATTTATCCAATAACCATTTAAATACCCTTAAAGTTGGCGAGTCGACTACTATTGCATTCCACACCCTTACTACTACCTCTATCTGTCCTATATCTATCACCCCTCAATTTAAACCTATGTCCCTCACACTAGTCATCACCATCCGAGGAAAAAGGCTGTCACTGTCCACCCTATATAATCCTCTCATCATCTTATATGTCTGTATTAAGTCACCTCTTTACCACCACCTCTCTAAGAGAAACAGCTTCAAGTCCCTCAGCCTTTCCTCATAAGACCTTCCCTCCATACCAGGCAACATCCTGGTAAACTTCTTCTGCACCTGTTCAAAAGCTTCCACATTCTTCCTGTCATGTGGAACGAATGCACTACTCCAATTGCGTTCACCAGAGTTTTGTACAGCTGCAGCATGACCTTATGGCTTTGAAACTCAATCCCTCTACCAATAAAAGCTAACACACTGTACGCCATCTTAACAACCCAATCAACCTGGGTGGCAACTTTCAGGGATCTATGTACATCGACAAAGAGATCTCTCTGCTCATCTACACTACCAAGAATCTTATCATTAGCCCAGTACTCTTTATTCCTGTTGCTCATTCCAAAGTGCATCACCTCACACTTTTCCACATTAAACTCCATTTGCCACCTCTCAGCCCAGCTCTGCAGCTTATCTATGTCTCTCTATAACCTACAACATCCTTTAGCACTATTCACAACTCCATCGACCTTAGTGCCATCCGCAAGTTTACGAACCCAGCCTTCTGTGTCCTCATCCAAGTCATTTATGAAAATGACTAAACAGCTAGTGGCCCCAAAACAGACCCTTGTGGTACACCACTAGTAACTCCAAGGTCTCTTTGTTCAGCAACACTCCCTAGGATCTTACCATTATAATCCTTTACAAAACTTTACCCACAACCAAAGTAAGGCTCACAGGTCTATAATTACCAGGATTGTCTCTACTCCCCTTCTTGAACAGGGGACTAGAGGCTCCAGGCTGAACATTTCCCATCACCCACCACCCTCTTTCTTCTTTCAGCTAAGCAATTTCTGATCCAAACTGCTAAATCACCCTCAATTCCATGCCTCTGTATTTTGTGCAATAGCCTCCCTTGGGCAACCTTATCAAATGCTTTACTGAAATCCACATCCACCACTTCAACCGCTTTACCCTCATCCACCTGTACGGTCACCCTCTCAAAAAACTCAGTAAGGTTTGTGAGGGTTAGGGTTAGGGCTTTTGCCCGAAACGTTGATTTCGCTGCTCGTTGGATGCTGCCTGAACTGCTGTGCTCTTCCAGCACCACTAATCCAGTATTTGATTTTCAGCATCTGCAGTCATTGTTTTTACCTTTAAGGTTTGTGAGGACCTACCCTTCACAAAACCGAGTTGACTATCCCGAAGCAAATTATTCCTTTCTCACTGATTATAAATCCTATCTCTTAGAGTCATGGAAATGTACAGCACAGAAACAGACCCTTCAGTCCAACCTGTCCATGCCTACCAGATATCCCAAACCAATCCAGTCCCACCTGCCAGCACCTGGCCCATATCCCTCCAAACCCTTCTTATTCATGTACCCATCCAAATGCCTCTTAAATGTTGCAATTGTACCAGCACCACTTCCCCCGGCAGCTCATTCCATACATGTACCACCCTCTGTGTGAAAAAGTTGCCCCTTAGATCTCTTTTGTATCTTTCCCTTCTCACACCCTAAACCTATGCCCTCTAGTTCTGGACTCCCTGACCCCAGGGAAAAGACTTTGTCTATTTACCCTATCCATGCTCCTCATAATTTTGTAAACCTCTATAAGGTCACCCCTCAGCCTCCGACGCTCCAGGGAAAACAGCCCCAGCCTGTTCAGCCTCTCCCTATAGTTCAAATCCTCCAACCCTGGCAATATCATTGTAAATCTTTTCTGAACCCTTTCAAGCTTCACAACATCTTTCCGTTAGGAAGGAGACCAGAATTGCAAGCAATATTCCAACAGGTGCCTAACCAATGTCCTGTACAGCCGCAACATGACCTCCTAACTCCTGTACTCAGTACTTTGACCAATAAAAGAAAACATACCAAATGCCTCCTTCACTATCCTATCTACCTGCAACTCCACTTTCAAGTAGCTATGAACCTGCCCTCCAAGGTCTCTTTGTTCAGCAACACTCCCTAGGATCTTACCATTATAATCCTTTACAAAACTTTACCCACAACCAAAGTAAGGCTCACAGGTCTATAATTACCAGGATTGTCTCTACTCCCCTTCTTGAACAGGGGAGCCACATTTGCTATCCTGCAGTCTTCTGGCACTATTCTTGTAAACAGTAATGACATAAAGATCAAAACCAAAGGCTGTGCAATCTCCTCCATATTTTCCCAGAGAATCTTAGGATAAATCCCTTCCAGCCCAGGGGATTTATCTATTTTCACACTTTCCAGAATTGCTAACACCACCTCCCTATGAACCTCAATCCCGTCTAGTCTAATATCTCTATCTCTGTATTCTCCTTGACAACATTGTCTTTTTCCTGTGTGAATCCTCACAAAAAATATTCATTTAACGCCTCTCCTATCTCCTCTGACTCCTCACACAACTTCCCACTACTGTCCTTGATAGGCCCTAATCTTACTCTCGTCATTCTAGGGTTTTAGAACATAGAACAATACAGCGCAGAACAAGCCCTTTGGCCTTCAATGTTGTGCTGACCTGTGAACTATTCTCAGTCCGTCCTCCTACACTATCCCATCATCATCCATGTGCTTATCCAAGGATTGTTCAAACCCCCCAATGTGTCTTGAGTTAACTACATTGGCAGGTAGGGCATTCCACACCCTTATCACTCTCTGAGTAAAGAACCTGCCTCTGACATCTGTCTTAAATCTATCACCCCTCAATTTGTAGTTATGCCCCCTCGTACAAGCTGATATCGTCATCCTAGGAAAAAGACTTTCACTGTCTACCCTATCTAATCCTCTGATCATCTTGTATGTCTCTATCAAATCCCCTCTTAGCCGCGGCCTTTCCAATGAGAACAGATTCACATCTCTCAGCCTTTTCTTATAAGACCTTCCCTCCAAACCAGGCAACATCCTGCTAAACTTCCTCTGCACCTTTTCCAATGCTTCCACATCCTTCCCGAAACATGGGGACCAGAACTGTATACAATATTCCAAGTGTGGCCGCACCAGAAATTTTGTACAGGTGCAGCGTGATGTTGCTGTTCCGGAACTCAATCCCTCTACCAATGAAACCTAACACACCGTATACCTTCTTAACAGCACTATCTACCTGGGTGGCAACTTTCAGGGATTTATGCACATGGACTCCCAAGATCCCTCTGCACATCCATACTACCAAGAATCTTTCCATTAATCCAGTATTTTGCCTTCCTGTTATTCTTCCCAAAGTGCATCACCTCACATTTAGTTGCATTCTCTTGTTTCCCTCCCTGCAGTTTCCTTTCCCATCCTATGTATCCTAAATCTTGCCTAATTGCATCATAATTGCCTTTCCCCCAGCTGTAACTCTTGCCTTGCGATATATATCTATCCCTTTCCATCAGTAGTCTTTTTCCCAGGGTAGAAATATCAGTTACTTCGGGACAAGGATTTAACATTCACTGGTAAGGGAGACGCAAGAGGCATTTGTTTTTAAACACAGAGGGTGGTAAGCACCTGATATGTGCTGCCAGAGGAGACGGTGATGACGGATACAATAGCAACATTAAAAAGGCATCTTGAATGATGTATGAATATGCAGGGAATAGAGGGATATGGATTGTGAGGCCGCAAAAGGTTTTTAGTTTAGAAAGGCGTCATGTGTCAGCACAGGCTTGGGCTGAAGTGCTGTTTCTGTGCTGTTTTGTTCTTTGTTTTCAGGAAGGAGATAGGTATAGTTTTTACTGAGTTGGATGATCAGCCATGATCAAATTGAGTCTCAGCGCAGGCTCGAATGGCCTACTTTTCCTATTTTCTCAGTTTTCAATGAAGCCACACCTTGCTCTTCATATACATTTGAAACTTGTTGCGTCCTCTCTCAGCGCTTTGTTCAGAATGAAGCCACTTCCTGCTTGCTCTGCTTTTAAAATCTTGCTGCCTCCTCTGTGTTGCCATTTGAAAGCAGGTGGGCAATAGCTAGGCAAATGTGAGGACTGCAGATGCTGGAAATCAGAGTCTAGATTAGAGTAGTGCTGGAAAAGAGTCCTGATGAAGGGCTTTTGCCCGAAATGTCGATTTTCTTGCTCCTCGGATGCTGCCTGACCAGCTGTGCTTTTCCAGCACCACTCTAATCTGGGCAATAGCTAGTATTTAAAGAAACACCACTAGATCTACAGCAAATAAACATTTGTATAAGGAACAAACATGCAAATGGAAAGGTGAAGCTAATGGAGGAAGGATTGTATTAGATCAAAGGAAGTGGCTTAGAAGAATACCTGAAAGTGTTAAGGGGAGCAATTTAGAGCCCAGCAAAGGAGGACAAAGGAACTAATCAGGGAAAAGAGAATGTGAGTACAAGGTACTGGGGTAATAAAGACAGACTGTGTAAATTTTTTTGTCCGTGTGTAAGGGAAAAAGCTCGCATGGGTAAGTGTGAGCTGATCAAGAGTGGGTACAGGAGAATTTATCATGGCGCGCAGAGAAATGGTAGAGAAACTAAACAGTTACTTTGTATCTCTCTTCATGGAAAAAGATACAGAAAAATCTACCAGAAATGTTAGTCAGCCGAAGAACTTGAAACTGAGGAACAAAAAAATTAGCATTATTTATGAGCTATTACCTGAAAACGTAGATTTTTTGCAGAATTGTGAACGCATGGAATGCATTTCCATCAGTGGTGTGGAAGCAGAGTCATTAAGGACATTTAAGTGACTGCTGGACATGCACATGGATAGCAGTGAATTTAGGAGTGCGTAGTTAGATTATCCTATGTTAGATTAGGAATAATCCTCGGCACAGCATCGTGAGCCAAAGGGCCTGTTCTGTGCTGTACTTTTCTATGTTCTGTGTTCTAAAAATTTACTAAATTGAGGGTTGAACAGTTTGTACTCAATGACCTTCATTTTAGAGTATTTAAGGAAATAGCTGTAGATATGGTCAATATATTCCTGGCTATCTTTTGTAATTCTACAGATTCTGGAAAGATTTCTGTAATCTGTTAATGTTTGAATGTGGGGAAGAAATTATTATCATTCCAAATTTGCTGATGACAACAAAATGGGTGTGAAAGTAAAGTGTGAGGAGACTGCAAGTGGGCTTCAAAAGGATTTGGATGAACTAAGTGAATGGGGTAGAACATGCCAAGTGAAATGTATTGTGAATAAATTTGAAGCTACTCACTTTGGTAGAAAAACCAGAATGACAAAATATTTCTTAAGTGTAATCTAGGTGTCCTTCTCTGGGAGTCACTAAAAACCAGACTGCAGCGTAACAAGAAATTAAGGTGGCAAATGGCATGTTAATTTCAAAGGGATTCGCCAGTCTAACCTAAGGAATGTTATGATTGTATAATGAGCAGAGATTGACAAAAGAATGAAAGCTGATCACGTTGAAATGTACTAACTGCTCCGGTCTTGACAGGCTGCTGAGTCTAGAACCAGGGGGCATAGCCTCTTTATGATCAGTAAGATGGAATTTCTCCATGTCAATTTTATTTGCCCACTTACAAGAACAAAGAACATTACAGCATAGGAACAGGCACTTTGGCCCTCCAAGCCTGTGCCAATCCAGATCCTCTATCTTAACCTATTTAGTAAGGATCTGTATCCCTCTGCTCCTTGCTCATTCATATCTAGATACATCTGAAATGACGCTATCGTCCCTGCCTCTTCCATCTTTGCTGGCAACGCATTCCACTTTTCACGCATAGCTCCTTTAAACTTTTCCCCTCTCACCTTGGATTTGTGACCCCTAGTAATTAAGTCCTCCACTCTAGGCGGGGGGGGGGGAAGAACAAAGTTTCTTGCTATCCAACATGTCTATACCTCACATAATTTTGTAGATCTCAAACAGGTCTCCCTCAACCTCCATCTTTCTAATGAAAATAATCCTAATCTACGTAACCTCTCTTCATAGCTAGCACCCTCTATTCCAGGCAACATCCTGGTGAACCTCCTCTCCCCCCTCTCCGAACACCCATGTTTACTCTGCCTGATGGTGTTACGATTGTCTGAACCTCCCTGATACTACCCCTTCGGTGGATGTAAGATTAATTTGGGGTATAATTTCCTGCTTTTTGTCTCCTTTCTTGAATAATGGTGTTATATTTGCATTTTTCAAATGCACTGAGATTTATGGTAGATTATAACCACGGTATTTGCTATCTCTGCTGTCATTACTTTTAATGCCCTAGAAAACAGACTATCAGGTCCAGGGACTGGTTGACTTTAAATTCCATTAAATTTTCTTTCATAATTATTTCAAGTTTCTCCCTCCCTTTTGCAATTTGATTCTCTACTATTCTTAGAGTGCTTTTTATATCTTCTCCCGTGAAGACGGATACTCCATACTTTTTCAAAGCCTTTGCCATTACTTGATTTATTATTGTTAATTCTCCTGTCTGAATTTCTAGAAGACATAGGAGTGGAAGTAAGGCCATTCGGCCCATCGAGTCCACTTTGCTATTCAATCATGGCTGATGGGCATTTCAACTCCACTGACCCGCATTCTCCCCGTAGCCCTTAATTCCTTGTGACATCAAGAATTTATCAATCTCTGCCTTGAAGACATTTAGCGTCCCAGCCTCCACTGCACTCTGCGGCAATGAATTCCACAGGCCCACCACTCTCTCTGGCTGAAGAAATGTCTCCGCATTTCTGTTCTGAATTTACCCCCTCGAATTCTAAGGCTGTGTCCACGGGTCCTAGTCTGCTCGCCTAACGGAAACAATTTCCTAGCGTCCACCCTCTCCAAGCCATGTATTATCTTGTAAGTTTCTATTAGATCTCCCCTTAATCTTCTAAACTCCAATGAATACAATCCCAGGATCCTCAGCCGTTCCTCATATGTTAGACCTACCATTCCAGGGATCATCCGTGTGAATCTCCTCTGGACACATTCCAGTGTCAGTATGTCCTTCCTGAGGTGTGGGGACCAAAACTGGACACAGTTCTCCAAATGGGGCCTAACCAGAGCTTTATAAAGTCTCAGTAGCACAATGGTGCTTTTATATTCCAACCCTCTTGAGATAAATGACAACATTGCATTCACTTTCTTAATCACGGACTCAACCTGCATGTTTACCTTTAGAGAATCCTCAACTAGCACTCCCAGATCCCTTTGTACTTTGGCTTTACGAATTTTCTCACCGTTTAGAAAGTAGTCCATGCTTGTATTCTTTTTTCCAAAGTGCAAGACCTCGCATTTGCTCACATTGAATTCCATCAGCCATTTCCTGGACCACTATCCCAAACTGTCTAGATCCTTCTGCAGCCTCCCCACTTCCTCAGTACTACCTGCCTGTCCACCTAACTTTGTATCATCGGCAAACGTCACTAGAATTCCCCCAGTCCCTTCATCCAGATCATTAATATATAATGTGAACAGCTGCGGCCCCAACACTGAACCCTGCGGGACACCGCTCGTCACCGGCTGCCATTCCGAAAAAGAACCTTTTATCCCAACTCTCTCTGCCTTCTGTCAGACAGCCAATCCTCAATCCATACCAGTAGCTCACCTCGAACACCATGGGCCCTCACCTTGCTCAGCAGCCTCCCGTGTGGCACCTTATCAAAGGCCTTTTGGAAGTCTAGGTAGACCACATCCACTGGGTTTCCCTGGTCTAACCTAATTGTCACCTCTTCAAAGAATTCCAACAGGTTTGTCAGGCACGACCTCCCCTTACTAAATCCATGTTGACTTGTTCTAATCCGACCCTGTTCTTCCAAGAATTTAGAAACCTCATCCATAATGATGGGACCAGTGCTCACTTTAGCTCCTCTTTTTCTCTTTATGGACTTGAAGAAGCTTTTATTATCACTTTATATATCGTGCTAATTTTTGCCTCGTGATCCAGAATTGCTGCTCCTCCCTCTGATCAGCTGAGTAGTGCAAGAATAGAACCTGGTTCTTCCTTTGATTCTCTGTATGATCTTGGCTGCTGCTGGTTTGTTGTGTTCTTCCAGCCTCCTGCTTATCTACACCTGTAGGTATTGAGACAACAAAAGCCATAGAGGTTAATCACACTTTAAAGATTTAAATGCTGTTTTGCTTCGGCAATGTGGATGAGTCCAGAAAGAATAAAAAAAATCAATTCCATAATATAGTTTAATTATGTCAGACCTCATATCCTCATAGGAAAGCAATAGGCATAGGCATCACATGGAATAAAATAAATGGACTGAACTACAAAAATAGTTTTTTGAAATTATTTGTTAAAGAGGAAATCCAATACTCTGTCCAACTTTCTATACTGAGAATAAACCATAGACTGGGCATTATTTAGCAATCAAGTGTTGACATAATCTTTGAGAGGTATTAGAGGGAAAAACAATGGGAATAGACCAAACACGGTCTAAATACTGGAGGAATAGCAGTTAATGGATTTCATGCTTTGCTCATCTCATTTTTAAGGTGCTTCTAATTTTATTTGTTTTCTTCACAGTCTGTATCCTCACGGCCTAAATCATGTGAAGTCCCAGGGATCAAGTGAGTAGACTTTCTGGGCTTCAGCTGTGCATGTGAGAGAGATGTCTGTGAGTTAGTGTTTAGATGGTGGTGGGAAGGTGTGGGGCAGGGTCTTTAACATGTGTAATCTGATGATTTCAAAACGGCTAATCTCCTACACAAGTATCTGTTTAAGATTAAGATAAGACATGTGATGTTCTCAGGTGGCTATAGCTCCATAATGGAAGTTGAAAGCCTGATTTTGTTTTTCTTTTATTTTAACAGTATTTTCCCATCTGCAGACCAGGAAAGTACCACAACACTGATGCCTGTTGCTCATAACACTGGAGGATCCCTGCCAGATCTCACAACCATTCATTTCCCACCACCTCTTCCTACTCCACTAGATCCAGAGGAGTCTACGTTTCCACCCTTGAGCAGTGCAAACAGCACTGGAAATCTGGCAGCAAATATGAACCATCTAGGCCTCAATAGCAGCAGCCAGGGTATGTGAGGGGACATTTGCACCAATAGCCAGTGTACATGGAAAGGCATAGGACGTAGAGACTGGTTATTAGAGAACATCAGTATGTAGAACCAAGGCTCATCAGGGTGGTAATCGTGGAAGAAGAATACCTGAAAATCATTTTCTGGCAGAACAACCGGAGAAACTTTGGGACAGGTACAACATAGGAAAGGTAGATTCCTGTGTTGGGGTAGTTCAAATGACCTTTTCAGTTTTCAGTAATAATTATTTGTAAACTTTACAAATGCAAAGATGTCTGGGACCTGATTTATGTCCCCTGAGAAACTGCTGAGTTAGGGCCAGTGATTTTCACCCTGTAGAAGAGGGCCAATTTGCCAACTTACTTCAATCCGAGTAGCATCTGGGGACAAGAACAGATCCCCACAAATGAGACTGATCACTTAATCAATTTTCCAATCTTGCTGACATCTTGCATTGTTTGCAGGTCTGACATCATCACAGGGGTCACTGACAGGGTCTCTCCAGAACCGACAATCAACCGTGACACCCCTCTCTTTACCAGTCAGCACAGACTCGCGGAGACAACAGCAACAACTTCAGCTATCACCAGCTCTCTCCCCACTCTCTCCAATCACACAGGTATAGTCTGCAAGGAATAAATTATACGCTTGAAGTGTAATGTGCTTTTAAAATATAACCTGATAACAGGAGAATTAGACGTCATTTGAGCAGCATTTAAACTAACCAGAAACTTAGCTTCTACTTTAAGTGTTCAATTAAGTTGAAGCTTTCCATCTTGCATTCATCAGGACTGGTAAGCAAGAAATCAAACTGCTGATTTATACAGCATGATAATAGGGTACTGATTGGTTAGAGTATAGATGGTGTGGAGATGCAGTTGGAACAGTTAAATGTCAATCTTAATTGAAAATCCTGACCAGGCAGACAGGCTGTCATTGTTCAGGCTGTTGCCATCGGGAATGCAATCTCCGTAACTCTTTTCACAATGAAGGAGTACACTGTGCAATGAATTCCTTTTGCCTAAATAGAACAGGGTCCTATGTGTTTAATATAAGAAACTGCTAGGGTATGTAAATACATATTACTGAGAGCCCAATTGATCTTCACATTTGTTTCCAGTATAATTCTTGGCACACTGGGGATTTCAGCATAAGCAGTCTAATATGGAATCACACAGAGTCCCACAGCAAGGACACAAGTTCTTCAGCCCAAACTGGTCCATGCCGGCCCAAACGTCCATCGACACTATGTGCATTTCCCTGCACTTGGCCCTGCACTTGGCCCATATCCTTCTAAACCTTTCCCAATCATGTATTTGTCCAAATGCCTTTTAAATGTTGTTAATGTGCCCACCTCAACCACTTCTGTTGGCAGCTCATTCCACATGCACACCAGTCTCTGTTTAAAAACAAAAGTTGCCCCTCAGATTCCCTTCTATTTTTTCCCCCTCTAACCTTAAACTGATGCCCTCTAGTCCTTGATTCTCCAACCCTGGGAAAAAATACAGAGTGCATTCACCCTATCCTTGCTTCTTATGCTCTTCTATAAGATCCCCCTCAGTCTCCTACACTCTAAAGAAAAAAAAGTCCTAGCTTGTCCAACCTCTCCCTATAACTCAGACCAATGAGTCCTGGCAACATCTTTGTAAATTTCTTCTGCACTCTTCCCAGTTTAATAGCATCCTTCCTGTAGCAAGGTGACCAAAACTGAACATAATAATCAAAGTGCTGCCTCACCAACGTCCTGTATGACTGCAACACATATTCCTAACTTTTCTACTCAGTGCCCTGACTGATGCAGACCAGCATGCCAAAAGTCTTCACTGCCCTGTCTATCTGTAATTCCACTTTCAGAGAACAGTGCACCTGCACGCCAAGGTCCCTGTGTTCCACTACACTCGTTAAGGCCCCACCATTCACTATGAAACTCCTGCTTTGATTAGACTTCCCAAAATGCAAAACCTCTCATTTGTCTATATTAAACTCCATTTGCTATTTCTCAGCTCACTTCCCCAGCTGATCAAGATCCTGCTACAATTTCTGATGACCATTCTCACTGTTCACAATGCCTCCTATTTTAGTGTCACCTCCAAACTTATTAATCATGCCTTGTACATTCTCATCCAAATTATTGATGTAGATAACAAACAGTAATGGGCCCAGCACCGACCCCTGAGGCACTCCACTCGTCACAGGTCTCCAGTCAAACAAGCATCCTTCCTCTATTACCCTCTGCTTCCTACCATCTAGCCAATTTGTCATCTCCCCATGGAATCTAACCTTCTAGAGCAGCCTACCATATGGAACCTTATCAAATACCTTTTTGAAATGAATTTAGACTATGTCTACTGACCTGCCTTTGACAACCTTCCTGATCACTTCATCAAAGAACTCCAACAAATTTGTCAGGCATGATCTGATGTTGAATGTGATTTCATGAGATTTGCAAGCACAGACTAGTTGAGCACAGTTGGCTTGTTGAGAACAGTCCGGGGACGTGAGTTGGTACAATCCACCAATCGTTGAAATGTATGACATTCCCTTTTCAGTTTGGTTTCTTGGATCAGTCCTGATGGGTGCATGATAAAAACTCAATCTTATTTTAGCAATGTTTAAGATCTGTACTAAGCAATTATTTAAAATTAATTAATTTAATCTCACGAGGAAAGTCATTTTCGGGTCAATGTAACACACCTATTCATACTTGCTCCTAACGCTCTGTTATAACACAGTAGAGAATTGGTACCCACACTCGAATGAGTGCTTGTCTGTGATTTAGTAGGTATGTTGTATTTTACCTCAGCAGAATATTACGCAGAATAAATGATCATGTTCTGGCCTCACCAAACATGTTGTCCCTATGTCACCAATCTAATCCCTCTCCTTGACTGCCATCTCAATCTGATTTGAAATTTAATGACTATTTGGCTTGAATTGAGTTTCCAGTTCTGTAAGTGCTCTGCTATAAAGATCACCTACTTCTCCCTCTAACATCACCCATGTCTGCTTCTGCCTGTGCCCATCTGTTTGTGAAACCTTCAGCCTTTCCTTTATCACTTATAGATTCATGTACTATAGCATATTTGTGTCCAGGTTTCCACATTATGCATTGTATAAGTTTTTTTCCAAAACTCTGCTTTCTGCATCTTTATTGCACAAAACCTTGTTCACCCATCATCAGTACTCTCAGATTTGCATCAGGTTTAATCTAGTGATACATCAAATTAAAAATTCTGATCCTTATATTTAAATCCCTCCATTACCTTATCTTTCATATCTCTGCCCCCCTCTAGTCCTCCATCTTTCCTCCCTCCCTCAAGGATGTGGCAATGGCAGAATGATCTTAACAGGAATTTTATCTTTCATATAGATTAGATTGAGCAGCCTGCTCATATCAAACAGGTATTGCATTGTATAAGTAAGTCTGGGTTGGATTTCTGTAATATATTCTACAGTTCACAAAAGGAGCTCAGATTAATTTAATAAAGAGCTAACTTTAGGTAGCAGCATCAGGCAGGTGAACCTTTATCAAATCACTATTATAAAGAGGTTTTGTTCGCTCTGGTGTTCAAAAAATTTGTAAAGTAAATTTAAACAATGTCATAAGGAGTCTGTAAAGGGACATAGATGGTTCAAGCTAAGAGAAAGGAGGATGCTTGCTTAAGATTGAGGTGGCATGGATCAGACAGGGCTTTAGAGGGTTATAAGGTAGCCAGGAAGGAACTGAAGAATGCACTTTAGGAGCGCTAGAAGCTGGGGGGAGGGGGCTTGGAAAAGCTTCAGCGGGTAAAGTTAAGGAAAACCCTCTGGCGTTCTACACTTATGTGAGGAGCAACAGGATGGCCAGAGTGAGGGTAGGGCCAATCAGGGATAGTGGAGGGAACTTGCGCCTGGAGTCGGAGTATCCTTAATGAATACTTTGCTTCAGTATTCACTACTGAGAGGGACCTTGACGTTTCTGAGGACAGTGTGAAACAGACTGATATGCTAGAACAGGTTGATATTAAGAAGGGGGGGGGGGGGGGGGGGGGGTGCTGAAAATTTTAAGGATAGATCAATTCCATGGGCCAGATGGGATATACCCTAGGTTACTACAGGAAGCAGGGGAAGAGATTGCTGCGCCTTTGGTGATGAGCTTTGCATCCTTCCTGATGAAGGGCTTTTGCCCAAAACGTCAAGTTTCCTGCTATCGGATGCTGCCTGACTTGCTGTGCTTTTCCAGCACCACACTCTCAACCCTAATCTCCAGCATCTGCAGTGCTCAATTTTGCCTTTGCATCCTTACTGTCCACTGGAGTAGTTACAGATAATTGGAGGGTGACAAATGTTATTCCCTTGTTCAAGAAAGGGAATAGGGACCATCCTGGGAATTGCAGGCCAGTCAGTCTGCAATTGGTCAGTGGTGGGCAAAGTATTGGAGAAGATTCTGAAAGACTTGATTTATAATTACTTGAAAAATCATAGTTTGTTTAGAGATAGTCAGCGTGGCTTCGTGAGGGGCAGGTCATGCCTTACAAACCTTATTAAATTCTTTGAGGATATGACAAAACATGTAGATGAAGGCTGTAGTGAAGGCAATGGATGTGGTGTACTTGAATTTTAGCAAGGCGTTTGATAAGGTTCCTTATGGTAGGCTTATTCACAAAGTAAGGAGGCATGGGTTACAGGGAAATCTGGCTGTCTGGATGCAAATTGGCTGGCCCATAAAAGACAGAAGATAGTGGAACGTATTCAGCCTGGAGCTCGGTGACCGGTGATATTCTGCAGGGATCTGTTCTGGGACCTATGCTCTTTGTGACTTTTATAAATGACTTGGATGAGGAAGTGGAAGGGTGGGGTAGTAAGTTTGCTGATGACACGAAGGGTGGTGGAGTTGTGAATAGTGTGGAGGGTTGTTGTAGGTTGTAACGGGACATTGACAAGATGCAGAACTGGGCTGAGAAGTGGCAGATGGCGTTCAACCTGGAAAAGTTTTAAGTGATTCATTTTGGAAGGTCAAATTTGAATACAGAATACAGGGTTAAAGGCAGGATTCATGGCAGTGTGGAGGAACAGAGGGATCTTGGAGTCTATGTCCACAGATCCCTCAAAGTTGCCACCCTGATTGATAGGGTTGTTAAGAAGGGATATGGTGTATTGTCTTTCATTAGCAGGGAATTGAGTTTAAGAGCTGTGAGGTTTTGCTGCAGCTCTGTAAAGCCCTGGTTTGACCATGCTTGGAATATTGTGTTCAGTTCTGGTTGCCTCATTATAGGAAAGATGTTGAAGCTTTAGAGATGGTACAGAGGAGATTTACCAGGATGCTGTCTGTACTGGAGGGCATGTCTTATGAAGAAAGGTTGAGGGAGCTAGGGCTTTTCTCAGTGGAGTGAAGAAGGGTGGGAGGTGACTTAATAGAGGTGTACAAGATGTTGAGAACATAGATAAAGTAGATAGTCAGAGACTTTTTCCCAGGGTGGAAATGTCTATCACAAGGGAGCATAATTTTAACGTAATTGAAGGAAGGTTTAGGGGAGATGTCAGAACTAAGTTCTTTACTCAGAGTGGTGGGTGCATGGACTGCACTGGCAGCAGTGATAGTAGAGTCAGATACATTAGGGACATTTAAGCAAATCTTGGATAAGCACATGGAGAATAGTGCAACTAAGGGTATGCAGCTTAGTCTGATCTTAGTGTAGGATAAAAGGCTGGCACAGCTTCGAGGGCTGATGAAGGGCCTGTACTGTTCTGTGTTCTAAGTGAGTGGGTACAAATGTGAAAGATGGACTTTAATGTGCGAAAGCGTGAATTTGTCAACTTTGCCTGGAAGAATAGAGAATTATATTTAAATGGAAAAAGAATGCAGAACTATGAGATTCAAGGGATCTGAGTGTTCTAGTGGATGACCAGCATAAAGTTTGTATGCAAATGACAAAATTGTTTATTGCAGTGGGAATGGAATATGTAAGTAAAGATGTTTTCTGCCATTATGCAGGGCATCGGTGAGGCCACATCGAGAGTATTATGTGCAGTTTTTGTCTCCATTTTTGAGAAAGGATATAATATCTTCTCTGAACTGCTTTGAAGCTTCGGTCAACTGATTCCTGGGATGGAGGAGTTAACTTATGATTAAAGGTTGAACAGCGTAGGCCTATAGCCTTTGGAATAAAAAGTAGAAAGTGCCAAAGTGCAAGTCTGGCATATTAAATAGGTGACTTGAATTTTGTATTATTTTTAATAAGGATGGGTTGTACCTAAATTGGAGAGGCACTGATATCCAGGCAGGGAGGTTTGCTCATTGTCACTGGAGAGAATTTAAAGCAGTGTGCCAGTGGGGTGGGGACCAGAACAATAGGACAGAAAGTGAAATGACTGAATTAGAGACCAAGACCAGTAAGGCTAACAGGAAGAACAGGCAGGGAGTGGTTTCCAAACATGACAGGACTGGCAGTCTGTATTTGTTTTAACATGAATATAATAGGTAAGGCAAATGAACTCAGAACTTAGATTAATACACAACAATGATATTGTAGCTATTACAGAGCCTTGATTGAGAGAGTGACAAAGTGGCAGTTTAACATTCTAGGGCTTATATGTTTCAAGAGCATGAGAGGGGAATGTAATGGAGGTGGGAAGTTGTGTTACTGATTAGGGAGAATGTCACCCCTCTACTAAAGGAGGGCATCATGGAGGGCACATTTACAGTGGACAAGTGAGTGGAGTTCAGAAATAGGAAGGGTGCAGTCAGTTTTAGCGGTGTAGTAAAGGTCTCTCATCAGCCAGCAGGACATGAAGGAACAGAGATATGGAATAAGATAGAAATGCCAGGGTTGTTGAGATGGGTAGTCTTAACTTCCCTTATATTGATGGGGACTCCCTTAGGGCTTAGTTGTTGGGGTTTGGAATCCGTTAAGCATATCCCAGGTGGGTCTCTTGAAGCAATATGTATGCAGTCCAACTGGGAAGTTTCAGTGGGGAGCATTTCAAGAACAGTGACTATAATTCTGTAAGTTCTCAGTTACCTTATGGGTAAGCATAACAGTGTTCCTCGAGTGAAAGTAGAGACTAGGACTCGTGGACACAGCCTTAGAATTAGAGGGGGTAAATTCAGAACAGAAATGCAGAGACATTTCTTCAGCCAGAGAGTGGTGGGCCTGTGGAATTCATTGCTGCAGAGTAGAGGCCGGGACACTAAATGTCTTCAAGACAGAGATTGATAGATTCTTGTTGTCTCGAGGAATTAAGGGCTACGGGGAGAATGCGAGTAAGTGGAGTTGAAATGCCCATCAGCCATGATTGAATGGCGGAGTGGACTCGATGGGCCGAATGGCCTTACTTCCACTCCTATGTCTTATGGTCTAAAGTACTACATTGGGGAAGGTTAACTATGACAATATTAAGCAGAAACTGAGGAACGTAAATTGAGAGCAACTATTTGAGAGTAAATCTACATCTGGCATGTGGGGACTCTGGTTCTGACTTTGAATGATACTCTTATCATTCAAATGTGAGCATAGTCAAAAAGAAAAAAAGGAGGCATACATTACGTTTAGGGAACTGAAGACAGACAGAGTCCTCAAAGAATATAAAGAAAGCAGGAAAGGACCTAAACAAGGATTTACGAAGGTTAAAAGGGACCATGATATGTCCTTGGTATCCAGAATTAAGGAAAATCCCAAAGCATTTTATACATCCGTAAGAGGATAGCTCGGGAAAGAGTAGGTCCCATCAAGGACAAAAGGAGGGAATTAATGTTTGGAGCAGGAGAAAGTGGGTGAGATCCTTAACAAATACTTCGAAAAGGACGTTGTGGACTATGCAATCCTTGATTAGTTCTGTAGTTCTTCTGCCACTAAGAGTCATAGAGCTGTACAGAATGGAAGCAGACCCTTTTGGTCCAACTCATCCATGCTGACCAGATATCCCAAATTAATCTAGTCCCATTTACCAGCATTTGGCCCATATCCCTCTAAACCCACCCTATTCATATATCCATCCTGCTGCCTTTTAAATGTTGTAATGTACCAGTCTCCGCCACTTCCTCTGGCAGCTCATTTCACACATGCACCACCTTCTGTGAAAAAGTTTCCACTTAGGTCCCTCTTATATCTTTTCCCCTTCACCTTAAAATCCCTCTTTCTCTCACCACACCACCCCCCCCCCCCAAAAAAAACCCAGGGAAAATACATTGTCTATTTATCCTAGCCATGCCCCTTATGATTTTATAAACCTTTATAAGGTCAACCCCTCAGCTTCCAATGCTTCAGGGAAATTAGCCTCAGCTTATTCATCGTATCCCTATAGCTCAAGCTCTCCAACCTTAGCAAGATCCTTGTAAATCTTTTCTGTACCCTCTCAAGTTTTACAACAGCCTTTTTATTAGCATGAAGACCAGAATTGGATGCCATATTTTACAAGCGGCCTAACCAATGTCTGTACGGCAGCAATATGACCTCCCTGCTCTTGTAGTCAATGCACTGACCAATAGACGCAAGCATACCAAACTCCACCTTCACTGTCCTGACCACTTGTGACTCCGACTTCAAGGAACTCTGAATCTGCACTCCCTAGGACCTTACCATTAAGTGTACAAATCCAGTCCTGATTGGCCTCAGCAAAATTCATCACCTCACAGTTATCTAAATTAAATTCCATTTGCCATTCCTGGGCCCATTGACCCATCTGATCAAGATCCTGTGTACTCGGAGGTAATCTCCTTTGTTGTCCATTACACCTCCCACTTTTGGTGTCATCTGCAAACTTACTAACCGTATCTCTTATATTCACATCCAAATCATTTACATAAATGACAAAAAGCAGTAGATCCAGCACCAAGCCTTGTGGCACACCACAGGTCACAGGCATCCAGTCTGAAAAGGAATCCTCCTCCGTCTTTTACCGTTGAGCCAGTTCTATGTCCAAATGGCTAGTTCTTCCTATGTTCCATGTGAGAACCTTGGTAGCCTTGTTTAATGAGGAACCTTATCGAATCCTTTACTGAAGTCCATATAGCTCACATTTACCACTGTGGCATCATCAGTCCTCTTCATTACTGCTTCAAAAAACTCAATCAAGTCCGTGAAACATGATTTCCCATGTACAAAGCCATGTTGACTACCTTAATCAGTCCTTGCCTTTCCAAATGCATGTAAATCCTATCCCTCCGGATTCTCTCTAACAACTTGCCAACCATCGATGTCAGGCTTGCTGGTCTATAGTTCCCTGGCTTTTCCTTACCACCTTTTTTAAATACTGGTGCCAGGTTTGCCAACCTCCAGCCTTTCAGCACCTCACCTGTGACTATTGATAGTACAAAAATCTTAGCAGGGGGTCCAGCAATCACTTTCCTAGCTTTCCACAAAGTTCTAGGGTACACCTGATCAGATCCCAGGGATTTATCCATCTTTATGCAATTTAATATGTCCAGCACCACTGTCTCTGTATTCTGGGCATTGTTTTCAAGGTGTTGCTAATAATTTCCCCACATTATCTATCTTCCATATCCTCCTCCACAGTAAACACTGATGCAGAATACTTGTTTACTATCTTTCCTAGGGTGCTGATCTTCAAGAGACCGCATTCTCTCCCTATTTACTCTTTTGCCCTTGATGTACTTGTAGAATCTCTTTGGATTCTCTTTAACCCACATTGTCAGAGCTATCTCATGTCCCCTTTTTGCCCTCCCGATTTCGTTCTTAAGTATATTCTTTTATACTTGTCTAGGGATTCATTCAATACCTGCTATCTATCCGTGACATATGTTTCCTTCTTATTCTTGACCAAAATGTCAATTATTTTAGTTATCCAGGAATACCTACACCTACCAGCACTGCTCTTCACCCTAACAGGAATACTGTCTCTGGATTCTTGTCGTCACATTTTTGAAGACTTCCCATTTTCTAGCCATCCCTTTACCTGCCACATCTCCACACATACACACACCTTCCCCCCCTCCCGTCAGAGCAGTTTGAGGCAACAGATATATAGTAATACTAATAATATCCACTTCGTTTACTGTTGTTGTGGGTGGGTAAATGTCTCCAGGACAATGGCGCTTTATTCAAGGCAACAGAAGCCGCTGCCGCCCACTTGCATGCGCGTGCCCTCCCTCCCGCACTCCGTCCACGAGCCTTCCAACCGCCTCGAAGCAGGCCATTAGCGTCATCACACACAGCACTCTGATCACCTTTTGATCCTCGCATGATTTAAGCAGGCCTTGCATGTGAATTCTGCCTGGTACCTGCTTTTTGTTTTGTTTTCTGACATTAATTATCCTGATCTGTGTGTAGCATGGACCTCTCTCTTCTCAACCTTCCTCTGTCTCCAACTTTGCAGCACAGTTGGTTATTCGAACAATCAGTTATCCGAACAAAAGACATGTACTCCCCACCCGTCTCGTTCTGATAATCGAGGTTAATCTGTACATCCACATACTGAATCAGAAAATTTTCTTGTACACAATTAACATATTTCTCTCCATCCAAGCCCTGAATACTCTGGCAGTCCCAGTCTATGTTTGAAAAGTTAAAATCCCCTGCCATAACCACCCTATTATTCTGACAGTTAACTGAGATCTCCTTACAGGTTTGTTTCTCAATTTCCCGCTGACTAGGTTGGGGTGGAGGGAGCTTCTATAGTACAGTCCCAATAAGGCGATCATCCCTTTGTTATTTCTCAGTTCTATCCAAATAACAGTCCTTGAACATATTCCCCAGAATGTTCTCTCTAAGTACAGTTGTAATGTTAACTCTAATAAAAAGAAATGCGCCTCTCTCCTCTTTTGCAACCTCCTTCCTGTAGCATCTATACTTTGAAACAGTAAACTGCCAATCCTGTCCATCTCTGTGCCAAATCTCTCTAATTGCTACGATATACTCCCGCCCTTTCTAGTTTAAATCCACCTCTCCCCTCCTCCCCCCCCCGCCCCCAAACAGCGCTTTCAAATCTCCCTTTCCAATTCAGGTGCAATCCATCCTTCTTATACAGGTCACTTCTACTGTAGAAAAGGTTCCAATGATCCAAAAATCTTCCTTTTCCTCCACCAGCTCCTCAGCCATGCATTCATCTGCTCTATCCTGCTATTTCTACCCTCACTAGCTTGTGGCACTGAGAGTAATGTAGATGATATTACCATCGAGGACCTGCTTTTTAAATTCCTGGCTAACTTCCTAAATTCTCTCCTCAGAATCTCGTCCTTTTCTCTTCTTATGTCATTAGGTCCAAAGTGTACAACGACCTCCTGCTCGTCCCACTCCTCTTTGAAAATATCATGCACCCTGTCTAAGGTATTCTTGGTCTTGGCACCAGGGGGACAACACCAATCTGATGTCTCATTTTCAGCTATGTATCCTCTGACTACTTAGCCTTTCATCAATAGTTTTGATTCATTTATCAAAAATAATCCATTAAAATTCTTATCAGCATTAGAAATGCAGGTTCTTTTAAAGATTCTCTAAATGAGTTGATCAGCAAATAAGGATCCTAGTAGTGCAGTGATAGTGTCACTCCCTCTGGACCAGGAGACCAAGTATCAAGTCCCACTTGCTCTAGGGATGTGTAATATCATCTCTGAATAGGTTGATTAGAAAATATCAAAGCTGTGTCTTTGTGAGGGCTCTGTGTGACACTAGTAGTATCAGCAGGTCTGTGTTTGGGTCCTACCTACTTGAGCAGCATGTCATAACACTTCTGAACAGATAGATTTTTCTTTAAAAATCAAAGAGCCTGGTTGATTAGAAAATAAATTTAAGCTGGGTTCTTGGTGCTCTTGTTGCTAAGTTGCAGTGTCCCTATGTCTGGGTCAGAGTTCTAGTCCCACTTATGTTGGAGACGTGAAATTACATCTTTGAACAGATTGATTTAAAATACATGCAAAAAGGACCCTTTTGGCACTGCAGTCATGTCCCTGCCTCTGAGCTGGAATGTATTGGTTCAAGTCCAGCCTGTTTCCCGAAGGTGTGTGAAGAGGTTGAATTTTTTTTTAAAAATCAGGAGAGATGGTGGAGTAGTAATCCAGAACCCCTAACAAAAGTTCTGGGAACATGGGTTTGAATCCTACCATGGCTAGTTATGAAATATAAATTCAATAAAACCATGCAATAAAATAACTCGTATAATGGTAATCATTCTTGTATGTTGTTACAAAGTTATCTGTTCACTAATTCTGGTAGAGAAGGAAATCTGCCATCCTTGCCTGGTCTGACCTAAATGTGGTTCCAGATACAGCAGTGTGATTTGACTCTTCGCTTATGGGGGAAGTGGTGGGGTAGCGGTAATGTCACAGGACTAATAATCCAAAAGCAAACAGAAGCACACATTACTCAGCAGGTCTGGCAGCATCTGTGGAGAGAAAGCAGAGTTCAGTGACCCGAGTTCAGAGCAGAGTTCTCTTCACAGATACTGCCAGACTTGCTGAGTTTCTCCAGTTTTTGTTTTTGCTTGTTTCAGATCTCCATTATCTGCAGTTCTTTGCTTTATATTAATAATCCAGAACACCAGGCTGAGGTTCAGGAAATCTGACTGTGGAGGATGGTGACATTTGAATGCAACAGGAAACTATTGTTGTGGTAATGTCAGTGGACTAGTAGTCCATAACCCTAGGCTTTTGAAGTACTTTTGAAGTATAATCACTGTCATAAAGGAAGTTTGGCAGCCAATTTCGATACAATAAGTTCCCATAAATAGCAAAGAGCTGGTTTCTAGAGAGCACTTATGGCACATTAGTAGTATCCATCCAACCCAGAATGAGTCATAGCATTTCTGAAGAGGTTGATTTAAAGAAAATATCAGGGGATGTAGTACCTTGTGGTACTGTCATTGCATTAGTAATCCAGGACATCAGACTATTGTTCTGGGGGCATGGGTTTGAATCCCACCATGAGTGGTGGTGAAATTTGAAAGGCTCTTTTAGCACAGTGGTAATGTAATCTGCCCAAACCGCCTGGATTCAAGTCCCACCTGCACCAGAGGTGTGTCACAATATATCAGAACAGGTTGATCTAAAATATTTAAGGGCTGAGGTCTTCCTCAGGGTAGGTTGCCTCCTGGATAGAGAAAGGATCTAAAATAAAAGGTGAAAACTGGTATTTGCTAAACTACAAGTTTACAGTAAAACCTTTGTTTATCTCAAATTCTTTTGCTACCTAATTCAGCATATGGGCATTAGTCTGTTAAACATCTCATTCTTCATTTTTAAGAAGAACCCCAGTTTTTCCGATCTTCTCGTGCAACTAAAGATTGTCATCCAAAATACAATTCACATAAATCTCAACTCCACCATCTCCAAGCCTTGACAGCCTTCCAAAAATGTGGTACCCAGAACTGAGCACACTATTTCAACTCATCTGACATTTACACCTATAACTTCAAACAGGAGTCTCTCAATTGGTTAGGTCTTGGGTAGCAATCCTGGCTTATTTTTCTTTCTTTAGTCAAATACCCTGGAATCCATGAGATCAGCTGTCCCATCACAGGCCAGAACTTATAACCTTTCTGGTATATGACTAGGGTCTATACTAGCTTGCATTTTCAGACTTTGGGCTACCTTGTAAAAGCTGCACCTTGTGTTTTATTATGTATGTGGTAGGCTGTGCAAAGTGTTACTAGCTAACAGAGGTGTTATTTTTATTGTAGGCTGTTGCTATGGATGCATTGGCATTGGAGCAGCAACTTCCTGCATATCGATTTTTCACGCAGCAGACTACACAGCCACAGTCTCAGAGTTCCAGTAACCTGGCTCAGAGCTCACAGTCACAGCAGCAAAGTTCTGGCCAACAACAGACAGCTACAATGCCACAATCCCCTCCAATGAACCAAACGCAGGCACCAATAGGAATGGATATTAGCACGGTAAGTAGATGAGTGACATGATGGAGTCAGTAAAATCATTATCTCAGAATATTTAATTAATTACTTTAGATGTATGTAGAAAAGTGCTTCAACAAGAGCTGGAGACTTAAAACAAGTCAAAACCCAAATTTTAGGTGTATCTGTATTGTTTCCTTGGAGAGTAGATAGTAAATTGCTGTTTTGAAACTTCTTGTGAAATTCTTTCATTTCAAGGCACTGCAATAAGTCCAAGTAGTTTTTATGCAGTGGCGATGGTAAATTTGTATAAAAATGTTGTTAGATTACTTGAAGAGACCATGTTCTAGACAGGCCATGATAGATGGGATATAAAACCAAAGAAAGCAGTTATGGTAGTTGCATCGGGACAACACCAGAGATGGAAATAGAAGTTATAAGTTTGTAAAATAGTTTTAACAATTGATTCCCTAGAGTATGGATGTTCTAATCACTTCGTCATTGACTCAATAGGAAAAATACAAAGAGTTATTAATTTAAAATTGAACTAACAAAAGCAAGATAAAAATGGAGTTATTAGTTGCCTCCTTTTGTGCTCTAAACTTGTGTGTTTCTTTCCTCTTCCTGGCCTGCCCCTCCATATGTCGACCTCTGTACCCACCCTCTTTCAACCTCTATTCTCCACTTTTTCTCTCTGTTATACGTTCTCTCTATTCTGTTTGCACCTTGGTGTATGGTTTAACATCCAAATGTTTTGCTGCATCATTGGTTTCTTGTTTAAAAATTACAATTTAGATGGATGTTTTGTATAATTACCTTATATTGATTACATAGAATTAAATTGCAAATTATATTGAATTGATGAAAGTGTAGCTGCTGCCATACCATAAACCAGCTGATGGTGGCTCTTTAAAGCAATCACTGTAATAACCTTCAATAGGAGCTTTGCTGCAGGTCTGTGAATTATGATTTCCATTGTTGGCATTCCTCAGTGTTTGTCATTTTGTTGAGTGTGGGGCTTTGTGATCTCTTACTGTGCAGATGGTTTATTTAGAAAAGGATTTAAACTGCTGATGAGACTAAGGTAGTATTGGCTTTCAAGAAGTCAGTGCACTAGTTTGTCTATCATTGTAACTATTGTGCACATCAGATGCTGTGCTGAATATTATGAAGGTTATTGAATTCTCATGCGTAATACTTCAGATAGTTCTTCATGATTATTTGTCCTTGGAAATCTAGTTTAAAAAGGCTTTTTTTTGTTTTATAGTATGAAGCATTGCTGTATCCCAAAATGACTTTAAGAAGTTGCTGGTGACTCACTTAGAACTGCTTATGCTGTGCACTGGATAGAAACAAAGAACTGAAATAGTCCAGTTTGTTTCTTTTGTGTTGAAAGCTTGAAATACTGTAAGACTTTAACTGGTGCTTTTCAGGCTGTTGTTTACATTTGAAATCTTCTATTTGTATAACTTCCTTCGTACCCTCAGGATGTATGAAAGCTCTTTGCAAACAACTTAAAGAAATAAAAACTTATGTTTGCCCAGAAGTCTTCACAGCAATCAGACATTGTGAGGGCAATTAAGATAATTTGTAGTCACTGCTGTAACATAAAAAATGTGGCAGCCAATTTGTGCAGCAAGATCCCACAGTAATCCAGAAAATAACCAGATAATGTATTTCAATGAAGATGGTTGAGTGTTAAATTTGGCTTAAGCCAGATCTCTCCTGCTCTTCGTGGAATAAAGTCCTTACGTTGCAAGAAAGTGATACGAAGAATGAGCAGGAAAGCCAAAGCAAAGAATGTGAGCAGATAGAATCTTGAGCCGTGGATAGGAAATAAATTCAGGTGACCATCTGGAAGTAGGGGGCTGGGGGTTAGACTCTAAAGGAGATGTAAGCTGGGAAATGAACAGCAATGAGAGATGGATGTGCTAAAAGCACAACTGAGAGAGAATGAAAGGAAGATAGCAAGAGAAAATAAGGAAGAGCCTGTGGTGAGAGTAGGGGTAGGCGAACAGAGCATTGGGGGGAATAACAGTGAACAGGTAAGTGATAGACCTGTACAGCATGGAAACAGATCCTTTGGTCCAACTCATCTATGCCAACCAGATATCCTAAATCAATCTAGTCCCATTTGCCAGCATTTGGCTGTTATCCCTCAAAGATTTTTTAATTCATATACCCAGTCAGTTGCCTTTTAAATGTTGAAATTGTACCAACCTCCGTCTCTTCCTTTGGCAGTTCATTCCATACGCTCACCACTCTCTGCGAGAAAAAGTTGCCTTACCGGTCCCTCTTAAATATTTCCCCTCTCATTTTCAACCTATGCACTGTAGCTTTCGTCTGCCCCACCCCAGGGAAAATACTTTGGTTATTAATAAAGGCAAACGTACCAAACGCTGCCTTCACTACCCTGTCTATCAGGGATTCCATTTTCAAGGAACTGTAAACCTGTACTCTAAGGTCTTTGTTCAGCACCACCCCCCCACCCCCCCCCTCCCCCCAGGATCTTACCTGTATCAGTCATGCCCTGATCTGCCTTTCCAAAATGCAACATCTCATGTTTATTTTAAAACCTCCATTTGCAAACCCACAACCCATTGGCCCATCTGATCAAGGTCCCATTGTGTTCTGAGGTAAACTCCTACGTTGTCCACAAAACCTTCAATTTTGGTGTCATCTGCAAACTTGCTAACCATACCTTTAAAGTTCACATCCAAATTCATTATATAAATGACGAAAAGCAATGGTTCTCAGCCCAGTCCTTGTGGCACAGGCCTCCAGTGTGAAAAGCCACCCTCTATCTTCTACCTTTAAGCCAGTTCTGTATCCAAATGGCTAGTTTTCCTTGTATTCCATGTGATCTAACCTTGCTCACCAGCCTACGTTGAGGAACCTTGTTGAACGCTTTACTGTATCGATCGCATACATTGCTCTGTCCTCCTCATTCATTAGAGTTTAGAGGTTTGAAGGGAGATCTAATAGAAACTTACAAAATAATGTAAGAGCGGGTGGATGCCAGAAAGTTGTTTCGGTTTAGCGGGGAGACTAGGACCCGTGGGCATAGCCGTAGAATTAAAGGGTGTCAATTTAGAATGGAAATGAGACATTTCTTCAGCCAGAGTGTAGTGGGCCTGTGGAATTCATTGCCACGGAGCACAGTGGAGGCTGGGATGTTGGATTTCTTCAAGGCAGAGATTGCTAAGTTCTTGATCTCACAAAGAATTAAGGGCTATAGGGGGACTGCAGGTATGTGAAGTTGAAATGCCCTTCAGCCAGGATTAAATGGTGGAGTGGACTCGATGGGCCGAATGGCCTGCCTTCCACTCCTATGTCTTGGGTATCGATCCTCTTCGTTACTTTTTCAGAAAACTCAAGTCAGTGAGATACAATTTCCCGTGTACAAAGCTATGATGACTATCCCTAAACAGTACTTGCCTTTCCAAATACATGTAAACCCTGTCCCTCAGGATGCCCTCCAAAAATTTGCCCACCAATGATGTCAGGCCCACCGGTCTATAGTTCCCTGACTTTTCCTTACCACCTTTCTTAAATAGTGGCACCACATGAGCCAACCTCCAGTCTTCTAGCACCTCACCCATGGCTAATGATGATACAAATATCTGAGCAAGGGGCCCAGTAATATTTGTCTAGCTTCCCACAGAGTTCAAGGGTACACCTGATCAGGTCATGTAGTTTTATTCACCTTTACTTATTTAAAGACATTCACTGCTACCTCCAGTGTAATATGGACATTTTTCAAGATGTTGCTGTTCATTCACCCATGTTCTCTTTCATCCATATCTTTCTCCACAGTAAAAACTGATGCAAAATACTTGTTTAGTATCTCCCCCACCTCTTGTGTCCTTGCTGATATTTAAGGGGCTCTCTTCGCTCCCTAGTTATTCTTTTATCCTTAATGTATTTGTAGCATCCCTTTGGATTCTCCTTAAGCTTATTTGCTAAAGCTATCATGTCTTCTTTTTGCCCTCCTGATTTCCCCAAGTATACTCCTACTGTCTTTACATTCTTCCAGGGAATCACCCAATCTCTGCTGTCTATACCTGACATGTGCTTCCTTATTTTTGACCAAACCCTCAATTTCTCTAGTCATCCAGCATTCCCTATATCCACCAGCCTTGCCCTTTTCCCTAACAGGAACATACTATCTCTAGACTCTCATCTCATTTTTGAAGGCCTCCCATTTCTAGCTGTTCATTTACAGTGGGCGGCACGGTGGCACAGTGGTTAGCACTGCTGCCTCACAGCGCCTGAGACCCGGGTTCAATTCCCGCCTCAGGCGACTGACTGTGTGCAGTTTGCACGTTCTCCCTGTGTCTGCATGGGTTTCCTCCGGGTGCTCCGGTTTCCTCCCAAAAAGATGTGCAGGTCAGGTGAATTGGCCATGCTAAATTGCCCGTAGTGTTAGGTAAGGGGTAAATGTAGGGGTATGGGTGGGTTGCGCTTCGGCAGGTCGGTGTGGACCTGTTGGGCCGAAGGGCCTGTTTCCACACTGTAATGTAATCTAACTCAATTATCCGAATGAGATGGGCAGGCACTATTTCGTTCAGATAATCGATTATTCGGAAAATCGATTAAATGCCTTTCCTCTGCGACTGGGAGTTTTTAAAGTCTGCTCCCCGTTCAGGAGACTGCAGCAGCACGCAAGATGCCACCCCCACCCCCCCCCCCCTCGTTCTCTCGTTTTTTTCTCTCTCTCTCTCTCTCTCTCTCTCCCCCCTCCACCCCCCAGCACAAAGTGCGCAAGCCCTCGACCCAGTCCAACTCTGCCCCCCCACTCCTAACCTGGTCCAACCCCGCCCCCAGAGCAAAGCGTGCAATTCCCCGCCCCCAACACAGCCCCCTCTCCGGGGCAGCTGGACTGTATACCAACAACAAGACTGCTGCTGCTGCCACCGCTCCTGCCTTTGTGGGGTAAGTCTCCAAATAGCGCACGCGTACATATACACAATTTTTACTGCAGTTTTTTGACAGGTTCCATGTTTGCCCTGTACAGGAAAATATTGGAGAGCAGGGTTAGGACACACCCCTTTGTAGAACTCCAGGGAAAGTGTAGTGAGAGAGGGAGGGTGGGAGGTTAGTCATTTAGAGTTGGTGCCTGTTTAATCACTGTAAACAAAAGACATGATCACTGCTGGAAACACGTCTTTGATGTAATGTTTCTATCAGGACCTCAAGATCTCCTTTGGAGAATCCGATTTTCGGATAATTGGTATTCAGATAATCAAGTTTCCTCTGTACCTGCAAACATCTGTCCCAGTAAACTTTTGAAAGTTCTTGCCTAATACTATCAAAATTGTGCAAGATAGTTAGTCAGTGGGGCAGAGGAAAGAGTGAGCAACAGATAAAGTGAGCGTGGAGTGGTTGTGACAGAAGGTGGGAGGAAACATGAAGGATGTTGAATAGAACATGTGAGTGAAGAAGGATGCCAGCAGGCCCTGTGCGAGAGAGGGTGGTGGGTGCAAGCTGAGGAGAGAGAGTTCTGTATCATAGTACCACTTTGTTCCTCAGATTCTCTTACTGCAGTGTTAATTGGAACCAATCTAACGTTTTCACATAAAAAGGATGGAATCCCTAAAACTCCACTCAGGTGGATAGAGCTTGTAAGAAGGCCTATGGTGTATTAGCGTTCATTAGCAGAGGGATTGAATTCAAGAGTCGTGAGGTGATGTTGCAGCTGTACAGGACCTTGGTAAGGCCACATTTGGAGTACTGTGTGCAGTTCTGGTCGCCTTATTTTAGAAAAGATGTGGAAGCTTTGGAGAGGGTACAGAGAAGATTTACCAGGGTGTTGCCTGGAATGGAGAATAGGTCGTACGAGGATAGGTTGAGAGTGCTAGGCCTTTTCTCATTGGAACGGCGAAGGATGAGGGGTGACTTGATAGAGGTTTATAAGATGATCAAGGGAATAGACAGAGTAGACAGTCAGAGACTTTTTCCCCGGGTACAACAGAGTGTTACAAGGGGACATAAATTTAAGGTGAAGGGTGGAAGGTATGGGGGGGATGTCAGGGGTAGGTTCTTTACCCAGAGAGTGGTGGGGGCATGGAATGCACTGCCTGTGGGATTGGCAGAGTCAGAATCATTGGTGACCTTTAAGCGGCAATTGGATAGGTACATAGGTAGGTGCTTAAGCTAGGACAAATATTTAAGCTAGGACAAATGTTCGGCACAACATCGTGGGCCGAAGGGCCTGTTCTATGCTGTATTGTTCTATGTTCCTGGTTGGTATTTTGATTCGTTGTTTGTCTCAGATAGCTGTGAACTACTTTTAATGGAAACAAGGATTTGAAAATAGTTATAGTAGCATATTTTCTTGTATCCACTCAGCCCAAGTTGTTATACTCTGCTTGCTCAGCAGTCGCTCTTAACTCTGTGTTGTTCTGTAGGCTTCCCTCCATCAGTACCGCAGTAATGCTGGATCTCCAGCCAACCAGTCTCCCACCTCCCCTGGATCCAATCAAGGCTTCTCTCCAGGCAGCTCCCCTCAAGTAAGGGAACCTTTGCTTCCAGAGCTTAACTGTTGTGACTAATTGATGATTGCAATGATGCTGTCCCATCTTTGCCCATGTCACAATTTGCTTTGTCACTCTCCATCATCATGTGGCTGTTTAATATGGACTGTTTCTGAGCATTTTTAATCTTCCCATTGCCACCTGTTTTGGTGTGTATGTGACTATATGACTCTACACATCTGCATGATTCTGTGTGCATGCATGTCATATGCATGTATGTGAGTGATTCGATCAGCTTGTTACATTGACTTTTGGGTTTATGGAAGAATGTCCCAGTTTCTTGAAATCAAAAGATGGTTCCAACAGAATGAATGACTAGGAGCCTGAAATTTATTTTGAGTTAAGGCTTCACAGCTGAGGGAACATGCCCTGGGACGAGAGAGCATGAGCAGGTGAATATATGAGGCATCTACGACAGATGCGTGATTGTAAACTTGAGCAAGCACAAGCTCTCTGCTCTAGGAGAAAGTTGTGAAACAAGAATGGGTATGGCCACACAATTAATGGATATTCTCTGTCCCTCCAAATAGTGAGACAGAAATAGAGGTGCAAATGTGCATAGAAATCATGGAGATTTGTAAGAAATAGAGAGAGAGATGATCTTGTAGGACATTAATATCCCATATATCAAGTGAAGGAGGAGGACGCTTTTCTGAAACATGTTTTGAAATCCCCTGATCTTTATGTTCTTGGTTTAACTCGGGAGGCATTTTGGACCTGACGCTGAGAATGAGATGGACTAAATGGACCAAATGTCTGTAGAGGAACAATTGGGTAAGAGTATTGTTATAGACCAGGCCAGAACCCCTCAGAACATTTTAAGGGAGCCCAGATGCTAACTTTTTTCGTTGTTTTTGGCAGATGTAAGGTGGATATTCCAAAAGTGATGCTGCTGGTCAGATGACTTGGCTTCAAGTAATACAGCAGTTATTTACACACCACCGAGTAAAACACAAGCAAAGGAAAACAGAATTTAGAATAACAACTACTTGAAAACCCAACCAACACAATATCCCCACAATGTAACACAAGAGCTGTCCCAATTTCCTGCAACATCTCCATAAACACACCCCTTGGCAAAAAGGTAAATTCAAATATAGGTTCTTACAGGAGAGATGTTAGAGAATCAGCCAGAAACATCTGTTGAATCAGGGAACCTTTTTACCCAGCAGCTTTCTTTGACCAGCTTTGAACAGACTGCTTGCTAAAACCAAACCAGGAAAAAAACTGAACTGGGAGAACTAGCCACTCCTCTTTCATTGGACAAGTGTTTTCCCTATTGTTGCCTTACGCAGGAGATGTGGACTTTGTTGCTAGGCCAGCATTTATTTTCAATTCCTGATTATATCTGGGGACGGTGGTAGCACTGAAGTCGATTTGGTCTGAGTGCATCCACTGTGTAATTGGGGCAAGTGTTCCAGGATTTTGAATGTTCAGCACTGAACAAGTGGCGCCATATTTCCAACTCAGCATGGTATGTGGCTTGGAGAGGAACTTGTCCTTCTAGGTGAAAGCGGTGATGGGTTTGCTGTCTGAAGAGACTTTGTGAGTTTCTGCAGTGCATCTTGCAGATGGTGTACACTGTTGGTACTCTGTCAGTGGTGTTGGGAGGGAATGTTTGTGGATGTGGTGCCAGTCAAGTAGATTGCTTTGTTCTCTATGCTGTCAACTGTGTTGAGTGTTGTTGAAGCTGCACTCATCTAGGCAAATGGGGAGTATTTCATCACACTTAACTTGATGCAGTTCTTGCAGCTACAGTATTTATGTGGCAGTCCAGTTTAGTCTTGTGGTAACCATCAGGGTATTGATAGTGCAGGATTCAGCAATTGTAATACCATTGACCATCATGGAGCAATGGCTATATTCTCATTTGTTAGAGATGGTCATTGTCTGGCATTTGTGTGATGTGAAAGTTAACTGCCACTTGTCAGCCCAAGCCTGGGAGGCTGTTGCCTCCCTAATGCCAGGGTGTTAGAATGACTGCAAGACAGCCTTCAGGGGGAGCATGATCAACATTGGCACCAATGACTTGGGTAGCAATGGAAATGAAATCAGAAAGCACATTGCAGAGGTCTATGCAGAAGGTTGTGAGAATGAGGTTGAAAAGCAGATTTCATCAGGCTGGCAGAGATAATAGACAATAGGTGCAGGAGTAGGCCATTCTGCCCTTCGAGCCTGCACCACTATTCAATATGATCATGGCTGATCATCCTTAATCAGTATCCTGTTCCTGCCTTATCTCCATAACCCTTGAGAGCTCTAGCCAACTCTTAGATAATGGCCTACTGGTATTATGGCTAAACTGTTAAACCAGAGATCCAAGCAATGTTCTTGTGACTCGGGTTCAAATCCTGCCATGGCAGCTGATAGAATTTGAATTCAATAATAATCTGGAAATAAGAGCCCAATAATGATCATTAAACCATTATCGATTTTTGGAAAAATCCATGTAGCTCACTAAAGAAAAGGAAAATTGCATCATTTTTTTCAGCTTTGCCCTACATGTGACTCCAGACCTGCAGAAATGTGGTCAACTCTTAAGTACCCTCTGGGCAATTAAGAATGTGCAACAAATGCTGGTCTAGCCAGTAATGCCCACATTCCTTGAATGACTAAAAAAAGATAGTGGGGACAAGGTCAGAAAGTAGATTTCAGTGGGTTTGATAGGAGATGGAAAGAAATTTCAAGATTGTGTCTTTCCATGCCAGTGAGTATCAAAAGAGGAGAATAGAGTGATTGCTGGAAACCTGCTTTAGAAGGGTGGTAATTTCTGGGGCACTGGGACTGGTTCTAGGGAAACTGGAACCTATATGACTAGATGGTCTATATATGACAGGGCCAAGACAAATATCTTTGCCGAGAGATTCGTTCGAATGGTTTAGGATTTAAGCAAGATTGGCAGAGAGGTGGGAACCTAAGGGCAAGTTCAGAACGTGGAATAGGATGCAGAAATTCAGCGAATATCTCTGCTGCTTCTGCTTTTCGGGAGTGAAAGGCTGTAAAGTGCAAGAATTTGGCAGTATCAAAATGCACATTTGCGATGCAAGGAGTATACAAAAACTGAGGGCATAGGTCAACGCATAACTTGATAGCATAGCTACACCAAAGGGGAGGCGAGAAGACCGCTCATTATTACCGGGTTTCAAGTTTTCAGGCGGATAGAGAAGGGGATTTAAAAACTGTGATGTATTATACTTAAAGATCCTGGAGAGTGATACTGAACAAAAAGACCTTGGAGTGCACATTCATAGTTCCTTAAAAGTAGAGTCACAAGTAGCCAGAATAGTGAAGGTGGTGTTTGGGTATGCTTGCCTTTATTGGTCAGTGCATTGAGTATAGAGCTGGGAGCTCGTGTTGTGGCTGTACAGGACCTTGGTTAGGCCACTTGTGGAATACTTCATTTAATTCTAGTCTCCCCCTGATAGGAAGGATTTTGCGAAACTTGAAAGGGTGAATAGCCCAGGTCTTTTTTCCTAGGATAGCAGGGCATATGTTTAAGGTGAGAGGGGAAAGATTTAAAAGGGACTTAAGGGGCAACTTTTTCTCACACACACTGTTTGGAATGAACTGCCAGAGGAAGTGGTAGAGACTGGTACAATTACAACATGAAAAGGCAACTGAAATGGGTACACTAATAGGGAAGGTTTAGAGGGATAGGGCCAAATGCTGGCAGATGGGACTAGATTGATTTTGAGATGGAGTGGACAGCGAAGGTTACCTTGGATTACAACAGGATTTTGATCAGATGGGCCAATGGCTGAGGCAGAAACCCCACCCCAGTCTCTTCCCTGGGGTGGAGAAAGTCCAGAAGTAGAGAGCATAGGTTTAAGGTCAGAGAGGAAAGCTTTAAAAGAGACCTAAGGGGCAACTGTTTCTCTCACACGGTGGTGAGTGTGTGGATTGGGCTGCCAAAGGAAATGGTGGAGGCCAGTGCAATTACCTTATTCCACCAGTCAGGATGTTGGTTTGAAATGTATGTACTTGAATGCTAGGAGCATCCAGAATAAGGTGGGTGAACTTGCAGCATGGGTTGGTACCTGAGATTTCAATGTTGTGGCCATTTCAAAGACATGGCTAAAAGAGGGACAGGAATGGTTGTTGCAGATTCCGGGATTTAGATGTTTCAGCAAGAACAGACAAAATGGTAAAAGAGGTGGGGGTGTGGTATAGTTAATCAATGGTAGTAATACAACAGCTGAGATAATGTTTGAGGACTCATTCACTGATATAGTTTGGGCTGAGGTTAGAAACAGGAAAGGAGAGGGCACCCTGTTGGAAGTTCTCTCTTGGCCTCTGAATCGTTCCAGGGATGTAAAGTAAAGGATAACAAAGATGATTCTCGATAGGAGCAAGAGTAACAGGGTAGTTGTTATGGGGGACTTTAACATCCCCAATATTGACTGGGAATATATAGTTCAAGTAGTTTAGATGGGTCAGTTTTTGTTCAATGTGTGCAGGAGGGCTTTCTAACACAGTATGTAGACAGGCTAGCAAGGGGAGATTTGGTACTAGGGAATGAACTCAGTCAGGTGTTAGATTTGGAGGCAGATGAGCATATTGGTGATAGTGACCACAATTCGGTTATGTTTACTTTAGCGATGGAAAGGGAAGAGTTACAGCGGGGGAAGGCAATTATGATGTAATTAGGCAAGATTTAGGATGGGGAAGGAAACTGCAGGGGATGGACACACTTGAAATGTGGAGCTTATTCAAGAAACAGCTACTGCGGGTCCTTGATAAGTATCTATCTATCAGGCAGGGAGGTAGTTGTCGAGAGAGAGAGAGAGAGAGAGAGACAGGCATGGCTTACTAAAGAAGTTGAAGCTCTTGTCAAGAGGAAGAGGAAAGCTTATGTGAGGATGAGGCGTGAAGACTCAGTTAGGGGGCTCGAGGTTTATAAGTTAGCCAGAAAAGATCTTAAGAAAGGGCTAGAAGAGCCGGGAGGCAACATAAGAAGTTGTTGGTGGATAGGATCAAGGAAAACCCTAAGGCCTTCTATAGGTATATCAGGAATAAAAGAATGACTAGAGTAAGATTCGGGCGGAAGATAATCGTAGAAACTTGTGTGGGCAATCTGAGGACATAAGCGTTTAATAAATACTTTTTGTCATTATTCACTTTGGAAAAGGGCAATGTTAGTGAGAATACAGAGATCAGGCTACAAGATTAGATGGGATTGCAGTTGACAAAGAGAAAGTTTTAGCAATTTTGGAAGATCTGAAAATAGATAAGACTCCTGGGCCGGATGGGATTTATCCTCGGATTCTCTGGGAAGTTAGGGAGGAGATTGCAGAGCCTTTGGATTTGATCTTTATGTCATCATTGTTGACAGGAGTGGTGCCAGAAGACTGGAAGATAGCAAATGTTGTTCCCTTGTTCAAGAAGGGGAGTCGGGACAACCCTTGTAATTACAGACCAGTGAGCCGTACTTCGGTTGTGGGTAAGGTGTTGGAAAAGGTTATAAAAGATAGGATTTATAATCATCTGGAAAGGAATAATTTGATTAGGGATAGTCAACGCAGTTTTGTGAAGAGAAGGTCATTCCTCACTAACATTGAGCTCTTCGAGAAGGTGACAAAACAGGTGGATGAAGGTAAACTGGTTGATGCGGTGTATATGGACCTCAGTAAGGAGTTTGATAAGGTTCCACATAGAAGGCTATTGCACAAAATATTCGAGGAGAAAGTGAGGACTGCAGATGCTGGAGATCAGAGCTGAAAATGTGTTGCTGGAAAAGCGCAGCAGGTCAGGCAGCATCCAAGGAACAGGAGTATCGACGTTTCGGGCATGAGCCTGAAGAAGGGCTTATGCCCGAAAAGTCGATTCTCCTGCTCCTTGGATGCTGCCTGACCTGCTGCGCTTTTCCAGGAACACATTTTCAGCTATTGCACAAAATACAAAGTTACAGGATTGAAGGTGATTTAGCGGTTTGGATCAGAAATTGGCTAGCTGAAAGAAGACAGAGGGTAGTGGTTGATGGGAGATGTTCATCTTGGAGTTCAGTTACTAGTGGCATACCACAAGTATCTGTTTTGGGGCCACATGATCTGGATGTGGGTGTAGAAGGATGGGTTAGTAAATTTTGGTGTAATCTGCAAAGTTACTAACTGTACCTCTTGTGCTCACGTCCAAATCTTTTATGTGAGTGACGAAAAGTAGTGGACAGAGCACCCGATCCTTCTGGCACTCCACTGGTCACAGGTCTCCATTCTGAAAAACAACCCTCCACCACCAGCCTCTGTCTTCTACCTTTGAGACAGTTCTGTATCCAAGTGGCTAGTCCTCCCTATATTCCATGAGGTCTAACCTTGCTCACCAGTCTCCCATGGGAAACCTTATGGAACGCCTTACTGATGTCTATATAGATCACATCTACTGCTCTGCCCTTATTAATCCTCTTTGTTACTACTTCAAAAATCTCAGTTAAGTTTCTGAGACATGATTTCCCACACACAAAGCCATGTTGACTATCCCAAATCAGTCCTTGCCTTTCCAAATACATGTACATCCTGTCCCTCAGTATTCCCTCCGACAACTTGCCCACCACCAAGGTCAGGCTTACCAGTCTATAGTTCCCTGGCTTCTCCTTACCGCCCTTCTTAAATAGTGGCACCACGTTTGCCAACCTCCAGTCTTCCAGCACCTCCCCTGTGACCATTGATGATACAAATATCTCAGCAAGAGGCCCAGCAATCACTTCTCTAGCTTCCCACAGAGTTCTAGGGTACACCTGATCAGGTCCTGGGGATTTATCCACCTTTACCCGTTTCAAGATATCCAGCACTTCCTCCTCTGCAACATGGACATTTTGCAAGATGTCACCATCTATTTCCCTACAGTCGATGTCTTTCATATCCTTTTCCACAGCAAATACTGATGCAAAATACTCATTTGGGCGGCACGGTGGTACAGTGGTTAGCACTGCTGCCTCACAGCGCCAGAGACCCGGGTTCAATTCCCGCCTCAGGCGACTGACTATGTGGAGTTTGCACGTTCTCCCTGTGTCTGTGTGGGTTTCCTCCAACAGTCCAAAGATGTGCAGGTCAGGTGAATTGGCTATGCTAAATTGCCCATAGTGTTGGGTAAGGGGTAAATGTAGGGGTATGGATGGGTTGCGCTTCGGCGGGTCGGTGTGGACTTGTTGGGCCGAAGGGCCTGTTTCCACACTGTAAGTAATCTAATCTAATCTCCCCCATTTTCTGTGGCTCCACACAAAGGCCGCCTTGCTGATCTTTGAGGGGCCCTGTTCTCTCCCTAGTTACCCTTTTGTCCTTCATGTATTTGTAAAACCCTTTGGATTCTCCTTAATTCTATTTGCCAAAGCTATCTCATGTCCTCTTTTTGACCACCTGATTTCCCTCTTAAGTATGCTCCTACTTCCTTTATACTCTTCTAAGGATTCACTCGATCTATCCTGTCTATACCTGACATATGTTTCCTCCTTTTTCTTAACCAAACCCTCAATTTCTTTAGTCACCCAGCATTCCGTATACCTACGAGCCTTCCCTTTCACCCTGACTCCTCTGGCAGCTCATTCCATTCACACACCACCCTCTGAATGAAAAGGCTGTTCCTAAGGTCCCTTTTATATCTTTCCCCTCTTGCCATAAACTTATGCCCTTAGTTTTGGACTCTTCCCCACCCTACAAAAAAGACCTTGGATATTCAGCCTATCCCTGCCCCTCAAAACTCTATAAGGTCATCCCTTAGCCTCCAATGCTCCAGAGAAAATAGCCCAGCCTGTTCAGCCTCTCCCTACAGCTCAAACCTCCAACCCTGGCAACGTTGTTGTAAATCTTTTCTGCACCCTCTCAAGTTTAGTGACATCCTTCCTATGGAAGGGTAACCAGAATTGTATGCCATAATGATCTCTCTAATGTACAGCCGCAACTTGAAGTCCTAACTCGTATACTCAGTGTTCTACCTAATGAAGACAAGCATGCCAAATGTTGCCTTTGCCACCCTGTCTACCTGTGACTTCTATATTCACATCCAAATCATTTATATAAATGACAAAGAACAGTGGACCTAGCACCAACTTTTGTGGCACAATGCTGGTCACAGGTCTCTAATCTGAAAAACCACCCTCTACTATTACCCCCTGGCTCCTATCTTCGAGCCAATTTTGTATCTAGTTGGCTAACTTGCTTACCTATCCACCATGCAGAAACTTGTCAAACGCTTTGCTGAAGTCCAACTAGACAGCATTGACTGCTCTGCCCTCATCAATCGTCTTTGTTACTTCTTCAAAATCAAGTTAGTGAGACACAACTTTCCATGCACAAAGCAATGTTGACGGTCCCTAATCAGTCCTTGCTTTTCCAAATACATGTAAATCCTGTTCCTCAGAATTCCTTCCAACAGCATAGCCACCACTGACATAAGGCTCACCAATCTCCAATTCCCTGTTTTTTTTCTTAGCACTTTTCTTAAATAATGAGGCCACATTAACCAACTTCCAGTCTTCTGGCACCTCACATGTGGCTGTCGATGATATAAATATCTCAGCAAGGAGCCCAGTAATCTCTTCCCTAGCTTACCACAAAGTTCTGGGAAATACCTGATCGGGTTGCAGAGATTTATCTACATTTATGCGTTTAAGACACCCAGCACCACCTCTTTTGTAATATGAACTCTTTTCAAGACAGGGCTCTTTATTTCCCCAAGTTCCCTAGCTTCCATGTCCTACTCTACGGTAAATACTGATGTGAAATTTTGGTTTAATATCTCCCCATCTCTTCTGTTTCCACACATGGATGGCCATGTTGATCTTTAAGCGACCCTATTCTCTCCCTAGTTATTCTTGCCTTTATTGTACTTACAGAAACTCTCGATTCTTTGTAACTCTACTTACCAAAGCTATCTCATGTCCCCTTTTTGCTCTCTTAATTTCCCTCTTAAGTGTAATCCTTTTGCCATTACAGTCCTCAAGGATTCACTCAATCTCAACTCTCGTGCCCTGACATATGCCTCTTTTTATTTTCTTGATCAGAGCCTCAATTTCTCTAGTCATCCAGCATTTCCTACACCTACCAGCCTTGTCCTTCATACTAACAGGAACATATTGTTTCTGAACTCTCATTATTTCATTTCTAAAGGCCGCCCATTTACCAACTATCCTTAACCTACCCTAATCAACTTTCGAAAGTTCCTGTCTAATACTATCAGAGTCAAAACTTTAAATTTAAAACTTTAACTTTTTTATCAGTTCTATCTGTTTCCATAACTATTTTAAAATTAACAAAATTATGATAACTGGCCCCAAGTGCTCACCTGCTGACACCTCAGACGCTTCCCCTGCCTTATTTCCCAACACAAGGTCAAGTATTGCTCCTACAATCTCACATTGAATAAGAAAGTTTTCTTGTATGCACTTAATAAATTCCTCCCCATCCAAGCCCTTAACATTCTGACAGTCCCAGTCTATGTTTGAAAAGTTAAAATCCCGTACTATTGCAATTCTATCATTCTTGCAGGTAACCGAGATATCCCTGCATTTTGTTTCTCAATTTCTCATTGACTGTTGAGAGGCCTATAATGCAATCCCAACAACGTGATCATCCCTTTCTTATTTCTCAGTTCCACCAGTATAACCTCACTGGAAGATCTCCCAGGAATTCTCTTCTCCCCCCCCACCCCACCCCCCAAGTACAGTTAAAATGTTATTCTGAGCCAAAAATACCACCCTCCCTGCTCTCTTGCCACCATTTCCATCGTTCCAATAGCATCTTTAACCCAGTACATTAAACTGCCAATCTTGTCCATCCCTGAGCCATGTTTCTAGTTGCTATGATATCCCAGTCCCATATTCCTCATGATGCCCTAAGTTCATCTGCCTTACCTCTTTATCAGTCGTACCTTGTTCTCATCCTTGCTCTTTTCTGCCTTGACTATGTGATTTGTGCCCTTTATCTACTGTACCAGCCTCAGCCTTTTTTCTTACTATTGCTTTGGTCCCCACCTCCCCCCTTGTTACTAGTTTTAAGCCTCCCAAGTAGCGTTAGCAAATTTCCCTGCAAGGATATTGGAACCCTTCCAATTCAGGTGGGCACCCATCCCTGTATTACAGGTCATTTCTACCCCTGAAGAGATCCCAGTGATCTAAAAATGTGATTTCTTGTCCCCTGCACAGCAGCTCAGCCACTCATTCATCTGATCTATGCTACTGTTCCTATTCTCCCGAACATATGGCACCAGTTCAGATATTACTCACCTTGAAGACCTACTTTTTAACCTCCTGCCTAGTTTCCAATATTCTCTCTTCAGAACCTCACCCTTTTCCTACCTGTGTCGTTGGAGCCACTATGCACAGCAACCTCCTGCTGGTGACGTTCCCCTACCCTTGCTCTTGTCAATTCCTTGTTACCTGTAACTGCCACTCCAACTGATTCATGTAGTCCAATACAAACCGCAAACAAACACTGACATAGCCTTCAGGAGCATTCAAATTCTCCCTGTTTACCCGTATCTGACAGGAGAAGCACATCACCCTACTAAAAGCCATTTCTGCCCCTTTAACAAGCTGCTGATCCAGAAATTGCCAAAAAGCAAATACAACACATTTTGCTCAAAAGCGCAGTGTTACTTCTTACTGCTGAATAACACTGCTCTGGAATAACATTGCTAAACCTTAACATTAAAAGTCAGTCGAGACGGATCCCAATCTAAACATGACCAAAACAAAACCTCACCGAACTACATTTCATAGAATCCCTCCAGTGTGGAAGCAGGCCATTAGGCTGATTGAGTCCACACAAACCCTCCAATGAGCACATCCTCCCTTCCTATCGCCATAATCCTGCATTTTCCTTAGCTAATCCATCTAGCCTTCAGATCGCCTGATTCTAATGGCAATTTGGCATGGCCAATCCACCTAATCTGCATATTATTGAACTGTGGGAGAAGCTGGAGCACCCAGAGGAAACCCTCTGCAGACACAGAGAGAATGTTCAAACTCCATATAGACAGTTTGGAATCGAACCCAGGTCCCTGGTGCTGTGAGGCTGTAGTGCTAGCCACTGAGCCACCATGCCACCCGAGAAGTTTTTAAGAAGTTTTGTAAATTGTAAAATTAAACACTTAGCCGATCTGGCTCAAAACACGAAGATTGTCCTCTTCTGCTGTAGTTTCAGGCAGTTAACTAAAGAATGATCGTAGAACTCATTGGCACAGAGATATCTGTGTTTTGGTGTATCAGTATTATATAGGTACAGCTAATAATTAAAAAGCAAATGGAGTGTTGGCATTTATTGTAAGGGAAGTAGAATACAAAAGTTGGACAGTTTTACTGCTGCTGTATTGGACATTGGTGAGAATACATCAGGAATGCTGTATATAGTTTGGTCTCTGCGTTTGAAAAATATATATTTGTGTCAGAACAGTTCACTTTGTTTATATTAGGGATGAACTTTATCGTATGAAGAAAGGTTGAGCATGTTGTGTCTGTGTCTATTGGAGTTTAGAAGAATAAGAGCTGATGTTATTTAAACATTGGATTCTAAGGAGACTGGATAGGAAGGATAACAGGAGGATATTTGGATAGGTACATGGATGGGTGCTTAATCTAGGATAGAAGTTCGGCACAACATCGTGGGCCGAAGGGCCTGTTCTGTGCTGTATTGTTCTATGTTCTATGTTCTATGTTCTATATTTCCCCTGAGAGAGAATAGAACGAGAGATGTGGCATAAGAAAAAAACGTGAATCTTTTAAAGTGGAGATATAGAGAATTATTTTTCTTCTAGACTCCTAGATGTTTACAATGCAGGTTGTTCTGCTAAAAATGCAACAGTTGTGTTCCTCTGCAACCTTTCATTATAGAACGTGGCATTGTAGAGTATCACTAATAGAAAATCACTATACCCATTCAGTAGAACATTTGCATTATCCAAACAGCATCCTCAATTCGTCAATCGTATTATAGCCAATTCATGCTAATGAAATGTGCATTATAGCAGAACGAACTGTGTAGGAGGCTATTTGGCCCATCATGTTACACCTATCCTGTTTTCCAGCTTTTTGCCTAGAGGAGACTATGACAATGCAACTGAGTCTCTAAATACGACTTAAATGTTCCAAAAGTATCTGACTCAATCATCTTTTCATACAGTGAGTGCCTGACTCCCATTGCATGTGAATATTTTTCCTCAACTGTCATCTTAGCATGTTACTTTTTAACCTTAAATCTATGCCCCTAATTATGAACTCCTCTACTGATGGAAAAAGTGCCTTCCTACCCAATCTATGCCTTTCATAATCTTACACACCTCTGATTTTTCCCCTTTCAACCTTTGCTGTTCCAAGGAAATCAACCCTAGCCTATCGAATCAATCCTCATTGTTTGGACCTACTAGCCCAAACAACATCCTGGGTGACGACTCCGCACCTCTTTAGTGTCATTGCATCCTCCTTGTAACTTGTGGGGTTAAGAGTTGTTAGCATGTGGAATTCTTTTCCCCACAAGACAGAAGAGGCTGGGTCTTTGAATTTGTCTAAGGCAGAGTTTTGATAGTCCAGAGTTATGGGATGAGATGGGCAAATGGAGTTGAGACCACAACCAGATTAGCTGTGGTCCTGTTGAATGATCTGGCAGTTTTTGAATAGTCTACTGTTGCTCTTAAGTTCTATCCTCTCTGAATTGCTCCCAGTGTAAGTTTATCCCCCTTTCAGTAAGGAGAACAAACCATGCAAAATACTCAGTGTAATCTCATTAATGCCCTGTACAGATGAAGCGAGATTTTATTACTTCACAAACTCAACTCTTATTAAAATGTAAAGGCCCCATTCCTTTTACCTTCTGGATTAAATGCTGTCCACGCGTGCTGACGACTTGCAATTCGTGCACAAGTATAATCAAATCCCTCTACACTGCAGCATTCTGCACCCCTCTCTATATGAATAATAATCTTTTCTGCCAAAGTGGAAAACAAAATATTTTCTTCCATTGCACTCACTCTGTAAAGTCTTTGCCCACATGCTTAGTCCATCTTCATGGCTTTTCAAACTCTTTATATCCTCTTCCTAACTTCCTTCCCACCAATTTTGTATCATCAGTAAATTGGGCTACAATACAGTCGAGTCCCTTATCCAAGTCATCGATATAACTTGTAAATAATTGAAGCCCCTGCTCTGATCCTTGTGGGTCTTCAGCTGGAAGATGGTAAATCTGTGGAACTAACTGCTTTGGAGGTTAAGTCATTGAGTGTATTTAAGTCAGAAGTAGGTTCTTGATTAGTAAGGGGATCAAAAGTTATAGGGAGAAGGCAAGAGAAGAGGTTGAGAAATATATCAGCTGCAAGCGAATAGCAGAACAAACTCAATGGGCATAATGGCCTAACTCTACTCCGGTGAGCCTGTGGAATTCAAACCTAGAGGGTATAGGTTTAAGTTGAGAAGGGAAAGATTCAAAAGGGACCTGAGGGGCAACTTTTTCATGCAGAGGATGGTGGCTGTATGCAATGAGTTGCCAGATGAAGCAGTGGAGACTAGAATATTGAAAAGGCATTTGGATGGGTATATAAATAGGCAGGTTGAGAGAGATATGGACCAAACGCTGGCAAATGGAACTAGATTAATTTAGAATATCTGGTTGGCGTGAACGTGTTGGACTGAAGGGTCTGTTTTGGTGTTATATATCTCTATGACTGTATGGATAGAGTTTTGAACACTAAAGGAGTTAAGGGTTATGGTGACCGCACGTGTCAGTGGAGCTGAGTCCACGAAAAGATCAGCCATAATCTTATTGAATGGTGGAGCAGGCTGGACCAGCCAGATGACCTACTCCTGCTCCTGCTTCTTATGTTCTTATGATTAGAGCTGTTACCTTTACGGTTTTTTTTTAATCAATCCACTGGCACTTATCCAGAACCTAAAGAATTTTAGAATAATACAATCATCATGTCCACTGTCTTTGTTACCATTTCCATGAAGGCCCCACATTCTCAATCTTGACCTCGCCTGAGGCATGGTGACCCTCAGGTTAGACCATCACTAAGGTAAAAACAATAACTGCAGATGCTGGAAACCAGATTCTGGATTAGTGGTGCTGGAAGAGCACAGCAGTTCAGGCAGCATCCAAGTAGCTTTGAAATCAACGTTTCGGGCAAAATCCCTTCATCAGGAATAAAGGCAGTGAGCCTGAAGCATGGAGAGATAAGCTAGAGGAGGGTGGGGGTGGGGGGAAAGTAGCAGAGAATACAGTGGGTGAGTGGGGGGAGGGGATGAAGGTGATAGGTCAGGGAGGAGAGGGTGGAGTGGATAGGTGGAAAAGGAGACAGGCAGGTAGGACAAGTCCGGACAAGTTATGGGGACAGTTACTAAGCTGGAAGTTTAGAACTAGGGTGAGGTGGGGGGAGGGGAAATGAGGAAGCTGTTGAAGTCCACATTGATGCCCTGGGGTTAAAGTGTTCCGAGGCGGAAGATGAGGCGTTCTTCCTCCAGGCATCTGGTGGTGAGGGAGCGCCGGTGAAGGAAGCCCAGGACCTCCATGTCCTCTGCAGAGTGGGAGGGGGAGTTGAAATGTTGGGCCACGGGGCGGTGTGGTTGATTGGTTGCGGGTGTCTCGGAGATGTTCCCTAAAGCGCTCTGCTAGGAGGCGCCCAGTCTCCCCAATGTAGAGGAGACCACATCGGAAGCAACGGATACAATAAATGATATTAGTGGATGTGCAAGTAAAACTTTGGATGTGGAAGGCTCCTTTAGGGCCTTGGATAGAGGTCAGGGAGGAGGTGTGGGTGCAGGTTTTACAGTTCCTGTGGTGGCAGGGGAAAGTGCCAGGATTGGAGGGTGGGTTGTAGGGGGGCGTGGACCTGACCAGGTAGTCGCGGAGGGAACGGTCTTTGCGGAAGGCGGAAAGGGGTGGGGAGGGAAATATATCCCTGGTGGTGGGGTCTGTTTGGAGGTGACGGAAATGTCGGCGGATAATTTGGTTTATGCGAAGGTTAGTCGGGTGGAAGGTGAGCACCAGGGCGGTTCTGTCCTTGTTAAGGTTGCGTGTCTCTTTGTTGGCTACGTAGAGCAGTTGATCTTCAGTAATTATACCGGCACCACTCCCCACCTCTTCCTCCGCTACATTGATGACTGCATTGGCGCCACCTCGTGCTCCCACGAGGAGGTTGAGCAATTCAACAACTTCACCAACACATTCCACCCTGACCTTAAATTCACCTGGACCATCTCTGACACCTCCCTCCCCTTCCTGGACCTCTCCATCTCCATTAGTGACGTCTGACTTGACACTGACATTTTTTTACAAACCCACCGACTCCCACAGCTACCTGGATTACACCTCTTCCCACCCTACCTCTTGCAAAAATGCCATCCCGTATTCCCAATTTCTCCGCCTCCACCGTATCTGCTCCCAGGAGGACCAGTTCCACCATAGAACACATCAGATGGCGCCCTTCTTTAGAGACCGCAATTTCCCTTCCGACGTGGTTAAAGCTGCCCTCCAACGCATCTCATCCACATCCCGCACCTCCGCCCTCAGACCCCACCCCTCCAACCGTAACAAGGACAGAACAGAGGTCTACGCAGACAAGAACAAAATTAGAGAAAACACTGCCTTTGTCTCTTGACATTTCCTGGTTTTACCTTATTAATTCCCCAGTCTTGTCATCTATTGGATGGATTATTACGTCTTCTTTTCTGTGCGCTTGCAGAAGCATTTGCTGCCTGATCTGATATTTCCTTGTTGGATTTCTCTCAACTTCCAATTTCTCCATTTTTTTATTATTCCTTTTGTCATTCATACTTTTTTTGAACATTCTCAATCTTCTGGTCTACCAATAATCTTCACAAACCTTTTCTTTAATACAATTTAACATCCTTAGCTATCAATGGTTTACCCTTCTCAGTCTTTCTTTTTTAATATATTAGTTGGTGAAAGTCATAAATTATCTCCTCACATATCTGCCATTGCTTCTCTACTATATTAACTTTATAACCTATTTTCCTATTCCACTGTTGCCAACTCTAACTTCATTGTCTTGGAATTGCATTCATTTGAACTCTAGTTCCAGACCCAGATTTCTCACATTAATGTGCGATTCTACCATGATATAATCATTCTTCCATGAAATTGCTTTACTATGAGGTTATATGTCAGCAATGCCCTTTTGTCTCTTCCGCAATATATTTATCTGCCTATATTGCCATCTGCAGATTTGCTTCCCTGATATAAATGAGGGTGGTGCATGTATGGAATGAGCTGCCGGAGGAATTGGTGGAGTCTGGTACAATTACAACATTTAAAAGGCATCTGGATGGATATATAAATAGGAAGGGTTTGGAGGGATATGGGCTAAGTTCTGGCAAATGAGACTAGATTAGGTTGGGATATCTGGGTCAGCATGGACGAGTTGCACTGAAGGGTCTGTTTCCGTGCTATACATCTCTATGACTCTAAGTCATTGAGAATTGTAAAAAGTTGAAGCCTCAACCTAGATCTTGTGGAACTCCATTTGTTAAATTCAGGAAATTAGTAAGACCCAGTTATGTAGACTCACAAGGAGCATGATGCCTCTTGGCATTATTGCTTAATTCAGAGCCCCAGGCTAATGTTCTGGGGACCAGGGTTAGAATCCTTCCATTGCAGATGATGGAATTTGAATTCAGTAAAAATTATTAAGAATTTAATGATGACCATGAAATTGTTGTCGATTGTCCAAACAAAACCCATAAGTTCTCTAATGCCCTTCAGGAAAAAAAGCTGCTGTCATTACTTGGTCTGTCCTGCCTGTAATTCCAGACCCAACACAATGTGGTTGACCCTTGACTCCCCTCTGAGCTAATAGGGATGGGGAATAAATGCTAGTATGGCCAGGGTTGCCCATGTACTGTGAATGGGAAAAAATACTACTTTTCCCAACTCAGCTAGCACAATTTTCCAGCTTCCATGTGAATGTTGTTCCTCCATGTTAACATAAAAGCATAGAAAATGGTGCAGGAGTAGGCCATTTTAGCCTCCCCACCATTTAGTATACTCATGGTTGATCATGCAATCTCAATATCCCATTCCCACATTCTCTCTCTACCTGTTGATCCCCTTAGCTGCAAGACCATGTCCACCTTCCTCTTGAATATATCTGAGGAACTGGCCCCAACAGCTTCCTGTGGGAGAGATTTCCACAGGTTCACAACTCTGAGCGAAGACATTCTTCCTTATCTCCGTACTGAATATCCCCTTATTCTTAGATTGTGTATTCTAGTTCTTGACTTACCCAACATCAGGAACCTTCTCCTGTCCAGTTCCATCTGGATTTTATGTTTCCGTGTGATTTCCTCCCTCATTCTTTAAATTCCAGCGAATACGAGTTCTGTCGTTCCAGTCTTTCCTCGTGTGAGTGTCCTGTCATCCCGGAATCTTCACTGGATTCCCTCAATGGCAAGAGTGTCCTTATTCAGACTAGGAGACCAAAACTGCACACAGGACTCAGTGTGGCCTCACCAAGGCTCTGTATAGCTGAAGCAAGACATTCTTACTCTGATACTCTGATCCTCTCACTATGAAAGCTAGCATACCATTAGCTTTCCTCACTGCCTGCCAACCTTCAGAGCCTGTGTTGTGGTTGTGTTCGCCAGGCTGGGAATTTATGTTGCAGACATTTCATCCCCTGTCTAGGTGACATCCTCAGTGCTTGGGAGCCTCCTGTGAAGCGCTTCTTTGATGTTTCCTCATATGACCCCATATACCGGCCACTGCAGCAGACAGCTGGAACTGACAACCAGAAGCAGCAGATACAAACCACTATAAATGCCGGAGGAAACATCACAGAAGCGCTTCACAGGATGCTCCCAAGCACTGAGGATGTCACCTAGACAGGGGACGAAACGTCTGCAACACAAATTCCCAGCTCAGCGAACAGAACCACAACAATGAGCACCCGAGCTACAAATCTTCACACAAACTTTGAACTTCAGAGCCAGTTTCGCCATGGCACCCAGGTGCCATTGCACCTCACCTTTTCCTAAACTGCCACCATTCAGGCAATAATCCACCTTCCTGTTTTTGCAACCAAAATCGATAACCTCCCATTTATCCACATCATATTGCATTTGCCAAATATTTGCCTACTCAGCCGATCTGTCCAAGTCATCCTGCAGCCTCCTCACGGCACACGCTGCCACCCAGTCTGCAAATTTGGAAATATTGCATTCAGTTCCTTACTCCAAATCGTTAATGCATATCGTGAACAGCTGAGATCCCAGCACTGAACCTTGGGGCACCCTATTTGACAATGCCTGCCACCCTGAGAAGAACCTGTCTATTTCAACTCTCTGCTTCCTATCTTCCAACCAGTTTTCTATCCATGTCAATACATTACCTCTGATACCATGAGCTTTAATTTTCTTTACTCATCTACTGTGTGGAACCTTGTCAAAAGCCTTTTGAAAGTCCACATATATAACATCTTCTGATTCATCCTTGTCTACTAGTCACATCCTCAAAAAATTCCAAAAGATTTGTCAAGCACAAATTCTCTTTAGTGAAATTCTGTCACCACTTTCCAAATACTCAATTATTACATCCTTAAGAATTGACTCCAACATTTTCCCCACACCAATTTCAGGCTAACCGTTCAGTAATTCCCCATTTTCTCTCTCTCTCTCTCTCTCTCTCTCCTTTTTTAAAGAGTGGAGTTACATTAGCTGCCCTCCAGTCCATTGGAACACTTCAATTATGAGTTTATTTCATTTTCTGTTATCATTTTTGTGCCATCTTATTAAATGCTTTCTCAAAATCAAAAGACACTATGTGCGAACTTCTCTTCTACATCATACACAACTGCTTCAAAGAATTCCAGTAACTGAAAAACTGGCTTTTTCCTGCAAACGATTTGTTTCCTCTCCTCATAGCAATTCTCTATTTCCTGATTCTCTACTTTCTCTTTGTGTCTGCCTCTGTTCTCTGGCCTTCACCCTCTAGCCTGCAGCTTTCCTTTGTGTTTAGCAGCCGTGTGGCTTCTTCCCCAATTTCCTTCCTGTTGGTACTGCTGGCATTATTTTTTATTATTTAGGATCATAAAAATTAGGTGTGGGAGTAGGCAATTCAGTTCTTTGAGCCTGCTCTGCCATTTAACATGATCATGATCTTACCCTGGTCTGAACTCCATTCTCCTGCCTGTTCCCTTCAGCCCTTTATCCTACTTTTCATCAGCAGCATATCTATTTCTTCCTTGACTCTTTTGATTGATTCTGCCTCCACTCCACTTGGGACAGAGTGTTCCTCAGATTCACAACCCTCTGAGTGAAGTAGTTTCTCCTCTTCTCAGTTTTGAAACTACCTCCTCTCTCTCTATATCTATGACCTCTTGTCCTCTCTGCCATTTTATTTAGCTTAGGCAGATACCCCCCTTCTTCTGAACTCCAGCGAGTACCAGCCCAAGCTATTTAACCGCTCCTCGTATGACAACCCTTTCAGACCTGCTGAACTTCCTGAACTGTTTCCAGTGCCACTACATCCTTCTTAAAGTAAGGAGACCAAAACCGGACACACTACTCCTAGTTTTGTCTCACTGATGCCTTATATAATTGTAACAACACTTCTTCACTTTTATAGCTGAAAATGTGTTGCTGGAAAAGCGCAGCAGGTCAGGCAGCATCCAAGGAACAGGAGACTCGACGTTTCGGGCATAAGCCCTTCTTCGGGAATAAGGGCTTATGCCTGAAACGTCAATTCTCCTGTTCCTTGGATGCTGCCTGACCTGCTGCGCTTTTCCAGCAACACATTTTTCAGCTCTGATCTCCAGCATCTGCAGTCCTCACTTTCTCCTTCTTCACTTTTATAATCCAGTCCTTTTCTAATAACTGCCAGGATTTCATTTGCCTGCCTTGTGTGCTGCACCTGCATGCCCACTTTCTGTGATTCATGTACAAAGACACCCAGGTCCCTCTGATGCACTTTAAATCTGTTCCCCATTTAAATAATAATGTGCCCTCTTAAATTTCCAGCCAAAGGGATAACCTCACACTTCACTACATGAAACTCCATCTGCCAGATTCTGGCCAATTCTCCCAGCCTATCAATATCCATCTGCAAATTCTTTATCTCCTTATTGCATCCTGCTTTCCCTTTTTATTTTAATATCATCCATGAAATTTGCTGTGTTACACTCTGTCACTGCTTGCAGATCATTTATATTGTGTTACAGTTGAGATCAGAGAACTGAACCCTGCAGCACTCCACTAGTTACAGTTTGCCATCCATAGAAGAGCCCATTTATCTGGACCCTCCACTTTCTGTCAGTCAACCATCCTCTGTCCAAGCTCATACTCTACCATTAACCTGTGGTATCTAACTTTCTGGATCAGTCTTTTATGCAGCACCTTGTCAAATGCCTTCTGGAAGTCTAGATATACACATTCACCATTTCTCCCTTATCCATCTTGCAAGTTACATCCTCAGAGAACTCCAACTTTGTCAAGCACACCTTGCTGTTCATGAAACCATGCTGACATTGGTGAATTTCTTATTACTAAATTACAACTAATCCCTTTGCAATTAATGAAAACTCTTATATGTTATTTTCGTGCATTCTTAAATATGTTTGTTGATTCCACAAATCTTTTAAAGAATAAGAAGCTTGCTCTTACATAAAAATCGAAAGAGCTATGGATGCTGTCGTATTCTTAAATTACAACATTTGCTAATTACTTTCTCAATATGTTACGGCATCCAATGACCTGGAAGCAGTATACTAAGCGAAATCTTTCAAAAATAAAAATTGCTGGAAAAGCTCAGCAGGTATGGCTGCACCTGTAGAGAGAAATCAGAGTTAACGTTTTGGGTTGAGTGAGAAATTAGATCAGCACTAAGCAATAAACTTTTAATGTTGGAAGTATACAGTAAGAAGGGTTAATACCCGACACATTGACTTCTCCACCTCCTGATGCTGCCTGGCTTGCTGTGTTCTTCCAGCCTCCTGTTTTTCTACTTTGGATTGCAGCATCTGCAGTTTTTTTTTGTTTCTAAACTTTTAATGTTAATTGAATAAACTGTGAAACTTCTGCTGACTGGATTACTCTGCTGTGATTCTTTTTGCTGGACAGGGAGGAGGGGAGGACAGACGTAGGCAGGAAGAAGTGAAAGTGAATAGGAGCTTCTGATGCAGCATTGCAGAAATACATACAAGTTAAAATATGGAATTAGGTCTTTCCTTGTCTCATCCATGTTGGCATTTACCCTCACATGAAGGTCTAGTTCCCATCACACTTGTTTTCCTGTTTCTATTCAATCCAGTATTTTCAACGTACAGGGAGTGGGGCAGAAATGAATATCTACAGAACACCTCGAAGAACTGTTCTCTACATTGTGGATGAGATCTGAAACTGGCTGTAGGTTAGATTGGCTTGGTCTGCCAAGCACACAACACTAGTTGTTGTGCAGAAGAGTTCTGAGTCTCCTTTATAGTGCTTCTTGCCCACAGATTACATTTTAGACAATTAAATTAAGCAGTCTCAGAAGAAACTAAAGTGTGTGTGTACATGGTGTGTGCCAGTTGCAGGAAAACTAATGTACACTAAATGTCCTATCTGTAAGCGATAAACACTCTGCCCTCTTTTTGACAGACATCCATACTTGGCAGTGTCTTTGGAGATTATTATGATCAGCAGCTTACAAACAGACAGGCCAACTCCCTGTCTCATCAGGTAAGGACCTACACCAGTTCCTTGTCACCATGGGCAGGTTAGGTGAAGGACTTGTCAGTTGCAAAGTTTTAGAAACTGGGGAGGTGATCACCTACTGGTATTATCACTAGACTAATAATCTAGAAACTCAGCTAATATTCTGGGGACCCAGGTTTGAATTCCGCCACAGCAGATGGTAAAATTTGAATTAAGTAAGAAAATATCTGGAATTAAGAATCCACTGATCATGAAAGCATTGTCGATTGTTGGAAAATTCCATGTAGTTCACTAATGTCCTTCGGGGAAGGAAATCTGCCATCCTCGCTTGATCTGGCCTACATGTGACTCCAGACCACAGCAATGTTTTTGATTCTAATTTGTCCTCTGAAATAGCCTAACAAGACATTGAGTTGTATTAATTGCTACAAAGTCTAAAAGAAATGAAATCAGGTGGATCACCTGGCAACAACCTTGTGAGGGCATGTCAAGAGTAGCACCAGACATATCTGAACATGTGGCGTCAACCTGGTGAAGATTCCAAAAAGGGCTACTTGCATTTGAAACAGCCGAAGCAGCAAGTGATAGACGGAGTTAAGCCATCCCACAACCAAAGGATCATTTCTAAACTCTGCAGTCCTGCCACATCCAGTTGTGAATGGTGGTGAACAATTAAACAACTCACTGGAGGAGGTGGCTCCACAAATATCCCCATTCTCAATGAAGGAAGAGCCCAGCAAATTAATGCAAAATATGAGGCTGAAGCATTTGCAGTAATCTTCCAGAAGTGCTGAGTGGCTGATTCACTTCTGTCTCCTGGAATGGTCCCAGCTTCACAGATACCAGTCTTCAGCCAATTCTATTCAATCCATGTGATATCAAGAATAGTTGGAGGCTGCAAAGGTTATGGGCCCTGACAATATTTCGGCAATAATACTGAAGACTTGTGCTCCAGAACTTGTCAAGCCCCAAGCCAGCTCTTCCAGTACAGTAACAACGTTGACAACCACCTGACAGTGGGAAATTGTCCACATATGTCAAAAAACAGGACAAATTCGACCCAGCCAATTACTGTCCCCAACAGTGTACTTTTGATCAATAAAGCAGTGGACGGTGTCATCAACAGTGCTAGCAAGCAGCATCTGCTCAATGACGCTCAGTTTGTTTTCCACCAGGGCTACTCAGCTGGTGTCCTCTTTACAGCCTTGTTTCAAACATGGACAAAGCAGCTGAACTCCGCAGATGAACTGAGTGTGACAGCCCTTTATGTCAAGGAGCCTGAACAAAACTGGAATAAGTGGGTATCAAGGGCAAACTCTCCACTGGTTGGAGTAGTACCTGGCACAGAGGAAGATGTTCATGGTTAATGGATGTAGAGTTGCTGATGTTGGACAAAGTCAAAAATCTCACAACTCTGCATTATCGTCCAAAAAGCTTTATTTGAAACTGCAAGCTTTCAGAGCCCCCACTCCTTCCTCAGGCAGCTAGTGAGAGATAATACATCGAACGTGGAATTTATAAGTAAAAGATCATCTGATCATACAACTTATACAAATGTATTGAACAAACGTAGATGGCTATTAAGTCTCAAACAGTGGTGCAGATTCCTCTTAATTAATATGAAAATCGCAGAATTTCTTTCCAGTCACTGCCCCAAGATAACTTCAGGTTTTATCAGAATAATGCTGGCAATGTACTTTAGCCTCGTCCATCTAGAAGGTTGAGGGCAGCAGATATGTGGAAACACCACCCACTGCAAGTTCCCTTCAAGCCACTCGCCATCCAGACTTGAAAATATATTGCCATTCCTTCAGTGTTGCTGGGTTGAAATCCTGGAAACTCCTTGTCTATCAGCATTGTGGGTCAACCCACAGCAGGTGGTCTGTAGCAGTTTAAGAAGGCAGCTCACCACCATTTTCTCAAGGGCAGGTAGGAATGGACAATAAATGCTGGTTCAGCCAGCAACCCCCACATAACACAAATGAAATTAAATTGATTCATTGCTTGAAACTTCTGTTTTCTAGCTTTATCCTTTAATTTGAATATCACTGAAAGGAGAAGCATGTTGGCAAAGCTCTTCCTCTTCCACTCATCAGGATAATTGCAAGAATGCCAAATTTCAAAACAATTAACAATTTTAAGATTTGCAGCTTAGGTTGCGATTCTGGATGTAGGTTTGCTTGCTGAGCTCGAAGGTTCGTTTTCATACGTTTAATCACCATTCTAGGTAACGTCTTCAGTGAGCCTCTGGTGAAGTGCTGGTGTTAGTGACCCACTTTCTATGTGTGTTTAGGATTCCTTGCGTTGGGGATGTCATTTGCTGTTTTTCTCAGAGGGTGGTAAATCGGGTCCAAGTCAGTGTGTTTATTGATGGAGTTCTGGTTGGAATGCCATGCTTCTAGGAATTCTCGTGCATGTCTCTGTTTGTCTTGTCCTAGGATGGATGTGTTGTCCCAGTCGAAATGGTGTCCTCCCTCATTTGTATGTAAGTATACTAGTGCGAAAGACATATACACCAAACACCACCTACTTCATCAGCAAGGACAACATTGTCAAGCTAGTGGATTTATGCCTTACCACCCACTTCACTTTTAATAACAAAACCTACAGACAAACCAACGAAACACCCATGGCATCTCCAATATCAGGGTTCTTAGTAGAGGCAGTAATGCAGAAGCTCTAACAAACAACTCCACCAACCACTTTGCTTTTTTACATGCATGACACCTTTGTTTTCACTAAGCAAAACAAATTAGAGGAAACCTTCAAGACCATCAATAATACCCTTACTGGCATAAAATTCACTAAAGAGGAGGAAAACAACAACAAACTGCCATTCCTAGATGTCACAGTAGAGCGAACAGCCAATGGGGAACTTCAAAACAGTGTCTACAGGAAAACAATACATGTACCAAATAATGAATTACAGAAGCAATCATCCCAGCACCCACAAACAAAGCTGCATTAGAACATTATTTCAACGAGTTAACGCACACTGCAGAACAGAGGACAGAGGAAAATCACCTATACAACGTATTCAAAAAGAATGGGCACCCAATGAACACAGTCTGCCGATTTCTCAGCAACAAACCCAAACAAGCAGACAAAACGTGTCCAGAAACCCTAGCAGCATTCCCCTACATCAAAGACATCTCGGAAATGACTGCCACACTACTTGGATGCTGCCTGACCTGCTGCGCTTTTCCAGCAACACATTTTTCAGCTCTGATCTCCAGCATCTGCAGTCCTCACTTTCTCCTGCCATACTACTCAGATCTCTTGACATCATGGTAGTCCACAAATCCTCCAACGCACTAAAACCTGGTGTTGTGTGATTTTTTAACTTTGTACACTAAAACAGCAGCTAATGAACTTGAAAGACCCTCATACAGATTCCAAGCAAAATTAATGTCATTTACAAAATACCTTGCAAGAACTATAACAAACACTACATTGGACAAACAGGCAGAAAACTAGCCTCCAGGATACATGAACATCAACTAGCCACAAAAAGACACTGTCCACTCACTAGTATCCTTACATACAGATGAGGAAGGACACCACTTTGGGACAATACATCCATCCTAGGACAAGTCAAACGGAGACATGCACGAAAATTCTTAGAAGCAAGGCATTCCAACCAGAATGCTATCAACAAACAATAGCTTGGACCCCCATTTACTGCATTCTGAGGAAAAGAACAGGAAATGACATCACCAACCTAAGGAAACCTAAACACATAAATAGAAAGTGGGTCATTAACACTAGTGCTTCACCAGAGGTTCATTGACGATGTTTCCTAGAATGGTGACAAAACATCTGAAAGCAAACCTTCCAGCTCAGTGATCAAATCTACATCCAGAATCTCAGCAATTTATATTAAAGAAGAATCGGGTGCAGATTGAAGAAAGCAGTGGAAGCAATAACTTATAGTAATTAAAGATAATTCTAGGTTTGAGTGTATTCCATTTATTTGAAGAATGTGATGTCTGGCGTGTGAAATAGCAAGTATAAATAAGCTCCACTCCGAACCTTTTATTAAGTCGTGGGATGACCATTTGCGGGCAGGGGAGTATTTAGTGCCCACCACATGGTGGTGTTCACATGCATCTGCTGTCCTTTTCCATCTAGTTGGGAAGTGATCATGGGTTTAGAAGGAGCTATCTCAGGATTTTGGTGAATTTCTGTGGTGCGTCTTGTAGATAGTACACACTACCACTACGGAGCATCAGTGGTGGAGAGAATGGGCATATGAGTTTAAATGAAAGCAAAAACCTGTAAATGCTGGAAATAAGAAAAAAAACAATGATGGAGAAATTCAGCAGGTCTGACAGCATTGTAGAGAGAAAGTTAACATTTCTAGTCTGACGTGACCCTCCTTCAGAGCCGTCACATTGGACTCAAAACAAAGAGTCATATAGCACGGAGACAGGTCCTTTGACCCAAACTGGTCCATGCTGACCAAAATGTCCGTCCACACCAACCTCATTTCCTGTATCCTTCTAATCCTTTTCTATCCATTAATTTGTCCAAATGCCTTTTAAGTATTGTTAATGTACTTGCCTGAACCACTTCTGCTGGCAGCTTATTCCATATGCATACCAAATTAACTCTGCTGTCTGCAAATGCTCATAGATCTGAACGTCTCCAGCATTTTCTATTTGTTTTACATTGCGAGCTTCACTGATTATGTCAAATTGGTTGTCGTGCAGCTATTAGTGTGACATGACTGGTATTTTCCACTGACATGGTGCTGCCTTTAGAACAAAAAATGTTCTGATCAAATCAAACAGCATATTCAGAAGGCACAGCACAGACTGTAAGCATAAGCTTGCAAAACTCAAAACATCTACACCACATGTGATTCTGCGATTGGGAAGCATGTAATGAAGAACCAAGTGCACTAATGGTTTCCTTCACAACAAATTAACAGTTACTCAGTGTGGCTCATTTACCCTTGAACCAACACATGCTTGTATGCTAGAACACATTCTGTGCAAATAGAAGGAATGTGTTAAGTCCTGTGCCTTTTTTTAATTACCTGAGATCTTAGAGAGCCTGTTATTCCCCACTGTTTTCTCCATTGGCAATGTTTCAGTAACCATAGTCAACATGCCAATCAGTCTATGTTTCTTTTTCTCTTATTGTTGTGATTGTTTGTAATTTGACATTTTCATCTATCTTGATGAGTGTAAGATTAAAAACTTCAGCAACGTCTTTCCCTTCATCAGTATTTAATCCTTCAGTTTTGTTTTGTATTTGATATTTATATCTTTCATTTTAGTGTTGTCATTAATTACAACTGAACTGGAGGGTATGATGTATGGGTGTGTTTTGCTGTTAGACTCTTACTGATTCTGGATTGATCTGAGGTTAGTTACCTGGGCTTAAGGTGGACAAGGGGTATTATCATGTATAGTTTGCATTTTCTCTCAGTCACACGTGTTTTAGGGATAGGGGGTGCCCTCACCCAGGAAATTGGGACTGCTGCCCCCAGAGGATAGATCCTGGGCAAGATACTAACTGTTACATTCTTTATTTTAGCTTGAACAATTCAATATGATTGAGAGCCCGAGCAGCACCAATAGCTTGTACAGCCAAATCTCAACTTTGAACTACTCACAAGCAGCAATGATGGGGCTGACGGGGAGCCATGGAAGTCTGCAGGACTCACAGCTCAGTTACACCAATCACGGAAATATCCCCAACATCATTCTGACTGGTGAGTAGTGCTCAATTCCACTGGAGCAAAGCTTTCCTCATACTTTTTATCTCACCTACTCATTAGGCAATCATGGAACAAGAATCACAGTTGGTGCAAGAACTTTGCAAATATGACGCAGGCACAGTGGGCCAAATTATTATCTGTGATTTGCTGCTCTGCTGGTCACATTCTGAGAATAACAGCAGAAAAATGGAATGGGACATTGAAGCCATCTGGGCTTGTTTGGAGTTAAGACACACTACTGAAGCAATAGAGAGAGAGCAAGATTCCCCTGTTCCAGTCATGCCATCTCACTATGTCGACCTCTGCCATCCTGCTACTGTCATTCCTGATTTCTGTTCTTCAGTATAACACCTACTCACTGGTATAAAATATTGTTGCACCAGTACATGATACGGCACCCGTTTTTGATTGCATTATAATCTGCCTTTAATGGAGCAAAACATTTAAAGGAACATTGAGAAGGGCAGGGTTGGCGGTCCACTTCCTGAATACAGGATTTTTTTTAGTGGAGATGAGGGAATTTAAAAAAGCCGGAATTCATATATTCACAATATTTAATGAATCAAAACTTCCAAATAATGATTATGTAAAAGAACAAGTGAATCAAGGCAGAAAATATTGGAAATACTAAGCACATCTGGCAACCTCTGTGGAACAAAGAAGCAAGTTAATGTTTTATTTTGACACCTCGTTAAAACCGAAAAGAGTTTGAGGAGATAAGCTTTTAAATAAGTACAAAAACTAGGAAAGGGTGGTGCAGGAGAACAAAAGAGAAGACGTATAATTGGTGGAAAGCAGAAATAATTAAATGACAAAAGGAATGATGGTATAAGACAGAGGACAGTGATAATGGGTAGCTAGTGTCTGGAGGGGATATTAAAAGGCAAAGCAGAATCATAAACAATAGTTGCCAAAGGCAAAAGTAATGGTAAAAGTTAAGATTGGAAATTGTAACATCAAGGTACAATATAGAAAGCTGTTATGCACCCATTCAGAAATTGAATTGTTCTTCTCACTTAGGTTGAGCTTCTTTGGATCACTTTCGAAGACTGAGTAGTTCATTGAGTCATAGAATCCCTACAGTGTGGAAGCAGGCCATTCGCTCTAAGTGTACTCCGAAGAGCATCCCACCCAGACTGAATTTCCCCCCCCCATTCCTGTAACCCTGCATTTTCCATGGCTAATGCACCGAGTCTGCACATCCCTGGCCATTATAGGCAATTTAAATGGACAGTCCACCTAACCTGCACATCTTTGGATGCTGAGAGGAAACCGGAGCAGCAAGAGGAAACCTAAACACATGAGAATGTGCAGATTCCACACAGTCGCCTGAGGGTAGAATTGAACCTGGGTCCCTGTTGCTGTGAGGCAGGTGTTCTAACCACTGAGCCACTGCGCTGCCCTGCCCATTAATTAATGTGTGTACTTTGTTACAGGGAGTAACTGTACCTTGATGAACTGAGGGCGCAGCTGGAAAGTATGACATCCTGACTGTTACTGAGACACACCTTAAAGAAGGGCAGGCATAGCAGCTAAATATAACTGGATTGTAGAGTTTTCAAATAGGGTCTTTATTTTTGAGAAAGGTATGGAGAGTTCATAATGCCAGTTAATGACAATTGATGAGGTGACCGTCTATCTGCTTGAGCAATCATGGTAGGACTATTCTCCCACTCTTTCCATATAGCTCTTAAGTTATTTCTGTTTAAACAATCCACTGCTCTCTTGGATTTCTCAATTTAACTTGCCTTTATCAAACTTACAAGGCGGTGCATTCTAGACCAGTAAGACCATAAGACAGAGGAGTGGAAGCAAGGCCATTCAGCGCATCGGGTCCTCTCTGCCATTTATGACACGAAGATTGGTGGAGTAGCAGAAAGCATAGGGGACTGTCAAAGAATACAGGAGAATATAGATAGACTAGAGAGTTGGGCTGAAAAGTGGCAGATGGAGTTCAGGTAAATGTGAAGTGATGCATTTTGGGAAGTCTAATTCCAGAGCGAATTATACAGTAAACGGAAGAGCCTTGGGAAACATTGATGAGCACAGAGATCTGGGAGTTCAGGTCCATTGTGGACTGAACGTGGCTGCACAGGTGGATAGAGTGGTCAAGAAGGCATATGGTATCCTTGTCTTCATCGGATAGGTATTGAGTATAAGATGCTTAGGAATTGGGTGACAGGTTTAGACAGTGGATTTGGATTAGCTCAGGCTTGGAGGGCCGAAGGGCCTGTTCCTGGGCTGTAAATTTTATTTGTTCTTATTTAATCATGGCTGATGGGCGTTTCAATTCCACGTACCCGCATGCTCCCCATAGCCCTTAATTCCTTGCAAGATCAAGAATTTATCAATCTCTGTCTTGAAGACGTCCAACATCTTGGCCTCCACTGTGCTCCGTGACAATGAATTCCACAGGCCCACCACTGTCTGGCTGAAGAAATGTCTCCTCATTTCCGTTCTAAATTGACCCCTTCTAATTTTAAGGCTATGCCCACGAGTCCTAGTCTCCCTGTCTAACGGGAACAATCTCCCAGTGTCCGCCCTTTCTAAGCCATGCATTATCTTGTAAATTTCTATTAGCTCTCCCCTCAACTTTCTAAACTCTGAAGAATACAGTCCCAGGATCTTCAGCTCTTCATCATACATTAGGCCTACCATTCCAGGGATCATACGTGTGAATCTCCACTGGACACGGTCCAGTGCCAGTATGTCCTTCCTGAGGTGTGGGACCTAAAATTCTAAATGGGGCCTAACTAGAGCTTTATGAAGTCTCAAAAGCACATCACTGCTTTTATATTTCAACCTTCTTGAGATAAATTATAACATTGCATTTGCTTTCTTAATCATGGACTCAACCTGCGAATCAACCTTTACAGAATCCTAGACTACCACTCCCAAATCCCTTTGTACTTTAGCTTTATGAATTTTCTCACAGTTTAAAAAAATAGTCCTTGCCTGTATTCTTTTTTTCCAAAGTGCAAGACCTCAGATTGAATATCATTAGCCATTTCCTGGACACTCTCCTAAACTGTCTAAATCTTTCTGCAAGGAGAAAGTGAGGACTGCAGATGCTGGAGATCAGAGCTGAAAATGTGTTGCTGGAAAAGCGCAGCAGGTCAGGTAGCATCCAAGGAGCAGGAGAATCAACGTTTCGGGCATCAGCCCTGCTTCAGGAATCTTTCTGCAGCCTCCCCACCACCTCAATACTACCTGCAAGTCTGCCTAACTTCGTATCATCGGCAAACTTCGCCAGAATGCCCCCAATCCCTTCATCCAGATCATTAATATATAAAGTGAACAGCTGCGGCCCCAACACTGAACCCTGCGGGACCCCACTTGTCATCAGCTGCCATTCTGAAAAAGAATCTTTTATCCCAACTCTGTGCCTTCTGTCAGACAACCAATCTTAATCCATGCCAATAGCTCACCTCAAACACCATGGGCCTTACTCAGCAGCCTCCCGTGAGGCGCCTTATCAAAGGCCTTTTGGAAGTCTAGGAAAATCCACTGGGTTTCCCTGGGTCTAATCTACTTGTTACCTCTTCAAAGAATTCTAACAGGTTTTTTAGACACGACCTCCCCTTACTAAATCCATGCTAACTTGTTCTAATCCGACCCTGCACTTGCACAAATTTAGAAATTTCATCCCTAACGATGGATTCTAGAATCGTAACTACAACGGAGGTTAGGCTAATTGACCTGTAATTTTCCATCTTTTGTCTTGATCCTTTCTTGAACTAGAGGTTTACAACAGTGATTTTCTATTCATCTCTGACTTGCCCTGACTCAAGTGATTTTTGAAAGATCATAGACTGTGCCTCTGTTATTTCCTCAGCCACCTACCTCAGAGGTGGGCCAGGATATTTATCAATTTTTTTTTACCTTTTAGCTTTTCTAGCACTTTCTCTTTTGTAATGGCTACCATACTCAACTCTGCCCCTTGACTCTCCTTAATTGTTGGGAGATTACTCATGTCTTCCATTGTGAAGACTGAGACAAAGTAATTGTTAAGTTCTATAGCTATTTCCTTATCTCCTATCATTAGCCTTCCAGCATCCATTTGGAGCGGCCCAATTTCTACTTTTGCCTCTCATTTGTTTCTTATGTATTGAAAGAAACTTTTGCTATCATTTCTAATAGTACTGGCTAACTTACCTTCATATTTGATCCTTCCTTATTTCTCTCTTTGTTATCTTCTGTTTGTTTTTGTAGTCTTCCCAATCTTCTGATTTCTCAGTGCTCTTGGCCACTTTAATAGGCTGTATCTTTTTCTTTGATACATTTCCTGATTTCCTTTGTCAGCCATGGCTGTCTAACTCCTCCCTGGATAATCTTTCTTTACTTTGGGATGAAGTTCTATACTGTGTCCTCGATTACACCCAGAAACTCCTGCCATTGTTGCTCTACTGTTTTCCCCACTAGGCTCTGCTTCCGGTCGATTTTCATCAGTTCCTCTCTCACGCCCCTGTAATTACCTTTATTTAACTAAAACATCATTGCATCCGATTTTGCCTTTTCTCATTCAAACTGCAGACTGAACTCTACCATATTATGATCGCTGCCTCCTAAGTGTTCCTTTAAGATCTTTTATAAAGCCTGACTCTGAATAGCCTGCTCCCTTGTGGTCCCCTTCACAAGCTGTTCCAAAAAGTCATCCTGTAAGCATTCTATGAATTCCCTTTCTTTGGATCCACTGGCAGCATTATTCACCCAGTCCACCTGCATATTGAAGTTCACCATGATCTTGCCTATCTATTTGCTGGTATGTCTTTCCTGGACCCGACCCACTGGTTACATCAAAAACTTTTCTTTGACATTGCATTTATTACCTTTTAAAACCACATTAAACCTGAGCCCCCTCCTCCTCAATTCTTCTACAAGTGCAAAGTTTCAAGTAAATAAACAGCTGAGACAAGGAAAAATGCACTCAGTCATCGATGAGGTCATGTTGGTTGAACTGAGAGTGGGAAAAGGAGCAGTCACACTGGTGGGAGAATACTACAGACTGTTAACAGATAGGGGGATGGATGAGCGAATATGTGGGAAAATTGCTGGGACATCTAAACAGTAGGAAACTAATTATAGGAGATTTCAATTATTCGAACATTAACTGAGATAAAATTAGAGCAACAGTTATAGAAGGCACAGAGTTCATAAAATATATTCAGTCTAACTATTTAAGCCAGTAAAGAACAAATACAACAAGTGAAAAGCTACTTGTGGATCAAGTTAATATATAGAAGCTAGAAAAGGTATCTCAGAATATCAGTGGCAGTAATCATAACTTGTTTAGATTTGGCACTGTAATGCAAAGGTAGCCCAAGAATAAAAGTGATACTTCAGAGAGGGACTGATTTTTACTAAAGTGTGATCTACCTTAATGACAATTGCTGCCAGAAGGTGTATTTATATTAGAATATTGAGGTTTTTTACGAGATGGAGAGGCTGCTGTGTAAGCACTATATGTTTTATATTTTTTATTTTTTTTATTGTGAAGTGAACAGGAAATGGACTTTTGCAACAAAGGACCGAGAGAAGCATCATTGTACCTTTAAAAAGTAAAACCCATTTTGGGATCGTATTTATACAATTGCTTTGCAAGTAATGGGGGAAAACCCAAGAAGAGTCAGCACAGTTTCGGAATGTGTACACAAATTGAGATTTGGTTGACAGCGGGTTGCTGATTGATTGGGTTATGGAATTGTAATTTGTTACGGATACCACAAGGCATCAGCCTCATGATTCTCAAAGTGGTTCCTGAGTAGCTGAGCAGTCAGTGGGTGTGAACAGTACAGTGAGAAGCCTTAAGACCACTGAAAGGGGAGGTAGTGTACTGTCTCTTGCACGTTCCACATTGCACCACCACCAGCCCCCCAATTCCAAAGCTTTAAACAAAAAATCCACTAGTCATAAACTGTTAGTTTTACCAAATAAGTCAAAGACATTATAATTTGTGAACCACCCTAATGTTCTAATGCACAGAGGGTATGATTAAACAAAAGAAGAAAGCTAATGATATTCAAAGTTTGTGTGAAGATTTGTAGCTTGGGTGCTCGTTGTTGTGGTTCTGTTCGCCGAGCTGGGAATTTGTGTTGCAGACGTTTCGTCCCCTGTCTAGGTGACATCCTCAGTGCTTGGAAGCCTCCTGTGAAGCACTTCTGTGATGTTTTCTCCGGCATTTATAGTGGTTTGTCTCTGCCGCTTCCAGTTGTCAGTTCCAGCTGTCAGTTCCAGCTGTCCGTTGCAGTGGTCGGTATATTGAGTCCAGGTTGATGTGCTTCTTGATTGAATCTGTGGATGAGTGCCATGCCTCTAGGAATTCCCTGGCTGTTCTCTGTTTGGCTTCTCCTATAATAGTAGTGTTGTCCCAGTCGAGCTCATGTTGCTTGTCATCTGCATGTGTGGCTACTAAGGATAGCTGGTCATGTCATTTCATGGCTAGTTGGTGTTCGTGTATACGGATCGTTAGCTGTCTTCCTGTTTGTCCTATATAGTGTTTTGTGCGGTCCTTGCATGGGATTTTGTACACTACATTGGTTTTGCTCATGCTGGGTATCAGGTCCTTCGTTCTGGTGAGTTGTTGTCTGAGAGTAGCTGTTGGTTTGTGTGCTGTTATGAGTCCTAGTGGTCGCAGTAGTCTGGCTGTCAGTTCAGAAATTTTTTGGATGTATGGTAGTGTGGCTAGTCCTTTGGGTTGTGGCATGTCCTCGTTCCGTTGTCTTTCCCTTAGGCATCTGTTGATTAAATTGCGCGGGTATCCGTTTTTGGCGAATACAATGTAGAGGTGTTCTTCCTCTTTTTGCAGTTCTGGTGTGCTGCAGTGTGTTGTGGCTCTTTTGAACAGTGTCTTGATACAACACAAAAGAAGTGTTGACAGTGTAGATAGAGATAAGCTTTTTCCCAGGGTGAAGGATTCAATAACGAGAGGTCATGCTTTCAAGGTAAGAGGAGAAAGGTTTAAGGGGGATGCACGTGGCAAGTACTTTACACAGAGAGTGGTAGGTACCTGGGACGCGTTGCCAGTAGAGGCAGGCACAAGAGATTCATTTAAGGTGCATCTGGACAGATGCAGGAGTAGGTGGGGAGCAGAGGGATACAGATGCTTAGGAATTGGGCGATAGGTTTAAGACAGCGGATTTTGAGCAGGACAGGCTTGGAGGGCCGAAGGACCTGTTCCTTGACTGTAAATTTTCTTTGTTGATTTGGAACCATTAGCTTTCAGAGCACCGCTCCTTAATCAACTACTTTGCACATTCTCCGTGTGTCTGCGTGGGTTTCCTCCGGGTGCTCCAGTTTCCCCTCTCAATCCAAAGATGTGCAGGTCATGTGAATTGTCCATGCTAAATTGCCCATAGTGTTAGGTGCATTAGTCAGAGGGAGATAGATCTGGGTGGGTTACCCTTCGGAGGATTGGTGTGGACTGGTTGGGGGCCGAAGGGCCTGTTTCCACACTGTAGGGAATCTAATCTTAATTTTAAAAAAGAACTCAGTACTACAGATAGCCTAGAGGAGTACAGAAAGTACAGGGATCAAGTGGCAATAAGGAAATGAAAGAGCGTATGACAAAATATTATCAAGCAATGTCGAGGAAAACCCAATAAAAGCAAATTACTGCTGATGCTGGAATCTGAAACCAAAACAGAAAATGCTGGAAAATCTCAGCAGGTCTGGCAACATCTGTAAGGAGAGAAAAGAGCTGACGTTTCAAGTCTAACTGACCCTTTGTCAAAGCTCAAAGGAAAACCCAAAGATGCTTTACCAGTACTATATATAAAGACCAAAAGGATAATTAAATAAAAAGTGGGACCCATCACAGATGAAGAACGGAACTTGTGTGAAGATGCAGAGGATATAGAAAGAATTTTAAATGAGTTCTTTGTCTCCATATTCACAAAGGGTAAGGATAGTGTGGATATAGCAATCCAAGAAGAGCAGTGTGAAATGTTGGACAAAGTATCATAATGAGAGAGGAAGGTTTAGAGGAGCCAGAAACCTTGAAAGCTGATAAATTGCCAGATCAGGATGAATTATTCCTTGGGTGCTGAAGGAGGTGGAAATAGCAGGTGCTCTGAGGATTATTTTCAATCTTCACTAGACACAGATAAGGTGCCAGAGACGAGAGAAATGTAATCGTTTAAAAAGGATACAAAGGAAATACCAAACAATTATAGGCCAATTAGTCTTAATTTGGTGTTGGCAAATCGTTAGAATTAGTCCTGACCAATCAAATAAACTGTCACTTAGAAAGGCATGGATGAGTTAAAGATATAGATGGAATAGTGGAGTGAACAGATAAGTGGCAGATGGAGTTCAACTCTGAGAAATGTGATATTTTGTGTTTATGGAGGCCAAACAGTAAAAAGGAATACACAATAAACAGGAATATATGGAGATGAGTAGTTGATGTGAGAGTTCTAAGTGTGCAAGTGCACAGGTCCCTAAAGGTAGCGGTACAGATGGATAAGGTTGTAAAGAAGGCATATGGAATGCCTTCCTTCATTGGCAGTGTTATAGAATACAAAAGTAGGAAATAATGATGAAACTGTACAAGGTGCTGGTGAGGCCACAACTGGAATATTGTGTGCATTTCTGGTCACTGAAATACAGGAAAGACTTACTTCCTGTAGAGAATGCAGAGAAGATTTACTAAAATGTTGCCAAGTCTGAAAAAATTTGGCTACGCGGAGAGATTGGGGTTGTTTTCCTTGGAACAGAGAAGGCTGAGGGATGTCATTGAGGTGTACAAAATTGAGGGATAGAGAACATGTTTTCCTTGGCAGAGAGTTCATAAACCAGAGGTCATAGATTCAAGCTAAGTGGCTGAAGGATTAGAGGGTGGTGGGTGTCTGGGATTTGCTACCTGAGTTGGTGGTGGAGGCAGAGACCCTTAAACCCTTTTTTTTAAAGTGTATCTGGTTTTCCATCATAAGTGTTGTAAGCTGCAGGGCTATGGGCCTTGTGCAGGAAGATGGGGGTGGATAGGGCATCTGGGTGTCTTTGGGTCAGCATGGACAAGATGGGACACTGTATTGTTTCTCTGGTTTCTTGTTTAAAAAAATTAAACAACCTGAAGGAGGGAAAAAAATGATAACTGAATGATTTGAGAAACAAAAGGAACACACTGTCAAATCCTGAGGGCTGGTACCATTGATTCGTGTCCTGAACATTCTTTTTTTTCTCCTCTATGCATAAGACCTTTTTTTTTGTTTTTCAGTGTCTGTTTGCATATATAAGAGCCTACCATGTAAAATTGAACGTGCATGGGATTGGGGGTAGTGTTCTGGCTTGGAGACAGAAATTGTTGGCAGAAAGTCAACAAAGTGTAGGAATAAACAAGTCGTTTTCTGAGTGGGAGTGACTAATTAGATACCACAGAGATCAGTGCTTGAACCCTAGCTAATCGCAATATAAATGATTTAGATGTGTGAATTAATGTAATATCTCCACATTTAAAAACAACACAAAGCTGCGTGGCAAGGTGAGCTGTGCGGATGATCGCAGATGCATCAATGTGATTTGAACAAGTTGAGAGAGTGGGCAAATGTGTGGTAATGAAGTGTGACATGGATAAATGTGGGGTGGGGTTATCCACTTTAGTAGCAAAACATCAAATTATCATCTGAATGGCAACAGATTGATAAAGGAGGGGTGGTTCAGTGAGACCTGGGTGTCCTTGTACACTAGTTGCAGCAAGTAAACATGTAGGTGCAGTAGGCAGTGAAGAAGGCAAATAAAACTGAAAGAACTGCAGATGCTATAAATCCGAAACAAAACCAGAATGCTGGAAAAGCTGAAGACTCCAACAGATCTGGCAGCATCTGTAGGAAGGACATCAGAGTTGACTTTTCAAATTGAGTGAACTGATGGGAGCTAGGAAACATGGTGCATTGCCCTTCAGAGTGAGGAAATTCAAGTACAGCAGCAGGATGTCTTGGTTCAGTTATACAGGGCCTTGGTGAGATCACACCTGGAGTATTATGATGTGGAGGAGCCAGTGTTGCTCTGGGTGGACAAAGTTAAACATCACACACCATCAGGTTATATAGTCCAACAGGTTTATTTGGAAGCACTAGTAGTTGATGAAGGAGCAGTGCTCCAAAAGTTAATGCTTCCAAATCAACAAAGAAAATTTACAGCCAAAGAACAGGCCCTTCAGCCCTCCAAGCCTGTCCTGCTCCAAATCCACTGTCTTAAACCTATCGCCCAATTCCTAAGCATCTGTATCCCTCTGCTCCCCACCTACTCCTGCATCTGTCCAGATGCACCTTAAATGAATCTCTTGTGCCTGCCTCTACTGGCAACGCATTCCAGGTACCTACCACTCTCTGTGTAAAGTACTTGCCGCGTGCATCCCCCTTAAACTTTTCTCCTCTAACCTTGAATGCATGACCTCTCGTTATTGAATCCTTCAGTCTAGAGTAAGACCGTATCTCTATCTACGCTGTCAATACCCTTCATCATTTTGTACCTCAATCAGGTCCTCCCGATTCTTCTTTTTACTAATGAAAACAATCCTAACCTAGTCAACCTCTCTTCACAACTAGCACCTTCCATACCAGGCAACCATCCTCGTAAACCTCTCTGCACCCTCTCCAAAGCGTCCACATCCTTTTGGTAATGTGGCAACCGGAACTGTACACCATATTCTAAATGCGGCTGAACCAAAGTCTTGTACAATTTTAACATGACCTGTCAGCTCTTATACTCAATACCCCATCCGATGAAGGCAAGCATACCATATGCCTTCTTGACCACTCTATCCACCTGTGCAGCAACCTTCAGGGTACAATGGATTAGATTAGATTCCCTAGTGTGGAAACAGGCACCCCAGCCCAACAAGTCCACACCAACCTCCGAAGAGTAACCCACCCAGACCCATTTCCCGCTAACTAATGCACCTAGCACTATAGGCAATTTAGCATGGCCAAGTCACCTTGCCTGCACATCTTTGGACTGCAGGAGGAAACCCATGCAGATACTGGGTGAATGTGAAAATTCCACACAGACAGTCACCCGAGGCTGAAAACGAACCTGGGACCCTGGTGCTGTGAGGCAGCAGTGCTAACCACTGAGCCACTGTGCCGCCTTTTGAACTCCCAGATCTCTCTGCTCATCAACTTTTCCCAAGGCTCTTCCAGTATAGTTTGTTGTAGAATTAGACTTCCCAAATGCATCACCTCACATTTGCCCAGATTGAACTCCATCTGCCACTTCTCCGCCCAACTCTCCAGTCTATCTATATTCTCCTGTATTCTTTGACCGTCCCTATGCTTCTGCTACTTCACCAATCTTCGTGTCATCTACAGACTTACTGATCAGACCACCAATGCCCTCTTCCAGATCATTTATGTATATCACAAGCAACAGTGGCCCCAACACTGATCCCTGACATCAGGCTCACTGATCTAGTTACCTGGAATATCCCTACTACCCTTCTTGAACAGGGTGACATTAGCAACTCTCCAGTCCTCCGACACTTGACCTGTGTTTAAGGATACTACAAAGATGTCTGTCAGGACTCCAGCTATTTCCCCTCTCGCCTCCCTCAGCAACCTGGGATGGATCCCATCCAGTCCTGGGGATTTGTCAACCTTAATATCCTTTAGCCTATTCAACACATCCTCCCTCCTTATGTCAATGTGATCCAAAGTAATCAAACTTCTATCTCTAATCTCAACATTCATCATGTCCCTCTCCTCAGAGAACACTGATGTAAAGTAATCATTCAGAATCTCACCCATTCTCTCCGGTTTGACACACAATCGTGCTTCCTTATCCTTTAGTGGACCAACCCTTTCTCTAGTTACCCTCTTGCTTCTTATATATGAATAAAAGGCCTTGAGATTCTCCTTAATTCTGCTCACTAAAGTTATTTCATGACCCCTTTTAGCCCGTTTGATTCCTTGTTTAAGATTGGTCCTACTCTCCCGATATTCCTCCAAAGCCTGTTCTGTTCTTAGCTGCCTGGACCTTATGTAGGCTTCCCTTTTCCTCTTGGCTAGTTGCACGATTTCTCCTATCATCCACGGTTCACAAATCTTGCCTTTCCTATGCCTTGTTTTCAAAGGGACATGCCTATCCTGCCCGATTCAAAGATTCAACCTATCTTTGAAAACTTCCCACATATTAAATGTGGACTTCCCTTCAAATAGCTGCCCCCAATCCCCATTTCCCAACTTCTGCTGAATTTTGATATAATTGGCCTTGGCCCAGTTTAGTACTCTTCCCTTAGGACCACTCATCCTTGTCTACGAGTATTCTAAAACTTACAGAATTGTGGTCACATTTCCCAAAGAAATGCCCACTGCAACTTCCACCACCTGACTCATTCCCCAACACCAGGTCCAGTATGGCCTGTTCCCTAGTTGGACTATTGACATACTGCTCGAGAAAACTTGCCTGGATGCTCCTTGCAAATTCTGCCCCATCCAGACTTCTGACACTAAGTGTATCCCAGTCAGTGTTGGGAAAATTAAAATCTCCCATCACCACTTGGCTTGGCTTGGCATCTTTCCATTGTCTGTTTACCTATTTGTTCTTCTACCTCATGCTCACTGTTGGGAGGCCTGTAATATGCCTTAACAATGTAATTGCACCCTTCTTATTTCTCAGCTCTACCCATAATGCCTCAATGCTCAAGCCCACCATAGTGTCCTCCTTTAGCACAGCTGTGATAGCGTCCCTGACCAGCAATGTAACTCCAACCCACTTCCCTCCTTGTCCTGTCTGAAGCATCTCTATCCTGGAACATTTAGTTGCCGTTCATGCCCTTCCTTCAACCAAGTCTCTGAGATCACAATTACGTCATACTCCCAGGCACCAATCCAAACTCTAAGTTCATCTGCCTTACTCACTATACTCCTTGCATTAAAGTATATGCCCTTCAGACCACCAGTTCTTTTGCGTTCATCTGCTGTCTGCCTACTCTTCCCCTTAGTAATGCTAACTTCATGATCCTGTTCCTTACTGTCTCTAGTTTCCACCTTGCTGTCTACTTGTCTTCTCTTCTGGTTCCCATCCCCCTGCCACATTAGTTTAAACCCTCCCCAACAACAGTAGCAAAAACTCCCCCAAAGACACTAGTTCCAGGCTGGTTCAGGTGTAGACCATCCAATTTGTAATAGTCCCAATGTCCCTCAAATCTGAACCTGTCCATCCTACACCATCCCTCAAGCCACGTGTTCATCCTGCTTATTCTTTCATTTCTACCCTGGCTAGCACATGGCACTGGTAGCAATCCTGAGATTGCTTTTGAGGTCCTCCTCTTTAACTTCTCTCTTCGCTTCCTGAATTCTGCTTTCAGGACTTCATCTCGTTTTTTTACTAAAATCTTTGGTGCCTATATGCACCATGACAACTGGCTGTTCACCCTCCCCTTTCAGAATGTTCTGCAGTCAGTCAGTGACATCCCTGACCCAAGCACCTGGGAGGCAACATACCATCCGGAATTCTCATTTTCGGCCACAGAACTACCTATCTACTCCCCTTACAATGGAATCCTTATGATTTCAAAGTAAAGTACTCACCATCAACTTTTCGAGAGCAATTAGAGATGGCCCTTAAATGCTAACCTTGCCAGCACCTATATCCCATGATTCAACATCAGTCGACTTCAGTAAGATTCTTTGGTTCCTACAGTTTCAAGAAGGGAAGTCATTTAAAGCAGCATAAACAATTCACCAAGAAATAGAAATAATTACTCAAAGTTTGGGAGAAGATTTGTAGCTCGGGTGCTTGTTGTTGTGGTTCTGTTTGTCGAGCTAGGAATTTGTGTTGCAGACGTTTCGTCCCCTGTCTAGGTGACATCCTCAGTGCTTGGGAGCCTCCTGCGAAGCGCTTCTGTGATGTTTCCTCCGGCATTTATAATGATTTGTACCTGCCACTTCCAGTTGTCAGTTCCGGCTGTCCGTTGCAGTGATCGGTATATTGAGTCCAGGTCGATGTGCTTATTGATTGAATCTGTGGATGAGTGCCATGCCTCTAGGAACTCCCTGACTGTTCTCTGTTTGGCTTCTCCTATAATAGTAGTGTTGTCCCAGTCGAACTCATGTTGCTTGTCATCTGCGTGTGTGGCTACTAAGGATAGCTGGTCATGTCGTTTCGTGGCTAGTTGGTGTTCATGGATCCAGATCATTAGCTGTCTTCCTGTTTGTCCTATATAGTGTTTTGTGCTGTCCTTGCATGGGATTTTGAACACTACATTTGGTTTTGCTCATGCTGGGTATTGGCTCCTTTGTCCTGGTGAGTTGTTGTCTGAGAGTGGCTGTTGGTTTGCATGCTGTTATGAGTCCTAGTGGTCGCAGTAGTCTGGCTGTCAGTTCAGAAATGCTCTTGATGTATGGTAACGTGGCTAGTCCTTTGGGTTGTGGCATGTCCTCGTTCTGTTGTCTTTCCCTTAGGCATCTGTTGATGAAATTGCGGGAGTATCCATTTTTGGCGAATACATTGTATAGGTGTTCTTCTTCCTCTTTTTGCAGGTCTGGTGTGCTGCAGTGTGTTGTGGCCCTTTTGAACAGTGTCTTGATGCAACTTCTTTTGTGTGTGTTGGGGTGGTTGCTTTCGTTGTTCAGGACTTGGTCTGTGTGTGTGGCTTTCCTGTATACCTTTGTGGTGCATTTTCCGTTCGGTGTTCTCTCTACCATCATGTCTAGGAATGGGAGTTAATTGTCCTTTTCTTCCTTTCTAGTGAATCTGATTCCTGTGAGTATGGCGTTGATGATCCGGTGTGTGTTCTCTATTTCTGTGTTTTTAATGATTACAAAGGTGTTATCCACATATCTGACCCAGAGTTTGTGTTGAATTTGCAGTAAGATGGTTTGTTCTAACCTTTGCATTACCACTTCTGCTATGAGTCCAGAGATGGGTGAGCCCATGGGTGTGCCGTTGATTTGTACATATTATTTGGTTGTTGAATGTGAAGTGTGTTGTGAGGTACAGGTCCAGTAGTTTGAGTATGCCGTCTTTGTTGATAGGTTCCCTGTCTTGTTGTCTGTTCTACATGTCCACAGGTTGACTATTGTTTCTCTGGCTAGGGTTTTATCGATAGAGGTGAACAGTGCCATTACATCGAATGTGACCATTGTTTCTTCCTTGTCTGTGTGTATATTTCTGATGATGTCAAGAATTCCTGTGTTGACTGTATAGAGTGTCTGGACTAGATTCTATGGACTACCTAAAGTGCAAAAACCAGACATCCCACTCAGACCCATAGTATCACTACCAGTGACACCATCACACAAACTGGCTAAAGAACTGCAGCAGAAACCAAAACACCTGATCAGTGGATCCAGACACTCTATACAGTCAACACAGGAATTCTTGGACATCATCAGAAATATACACATAGACAAGGAAGGAACTATGGTCACATTCGATGTAACGGCACTGTTCACCTCTATCGACAAGACCCTAGCCAGAGAAACAATAGCCAACCTGCTGGACATATAGAACAGACAACAAAACAGGGAACCTGTCAACAAAGACGGCATACTCAAACTACTGGACCTGTACCTCACAACACACTTCACATTCAACAACCAACCAAATGAACAAATCAACGACACACCCATGGGCTCACCCATCTCTGGACTCATAGCAGAAGCGGTAATGCAAAGGTTAGAACAAACAGTCTTACCGCAAATTCAACCCAAACTCTGGGTCAGATATGTGGATGACACCTTTGTAATCATTAAAAACACAGAAATAGAGAACACACACCGGATCATCAACGCCATACTCACAGGAATCAGATTCACTAGAAAGGAAGAAAAGGACAATTAACTCCCATTCCTAGACGTGATGGTAGAGAGAACACCGAACGGAAAATGCACCACAAAGGTATACAGGAAAGCCACACACACAGACCAAGTCCTGAACTACGAAAGCAACCACCCCAACACACACAAAAGAAGTTGCATCAAGACACTGTTCAAAAGGGCCACAACACACTGCAGCACACCAGACCTGCAAAAAGAGGAAGAAGAACACCTATACAATGTATTCGCCAAAAATGGATACTCCCGCAATTTCATCAACAGATGCCTAAGGGAAAGACAACGGAATGAGGACATGCCACAACCCAAAGGACTAGCCACATTACCATACATCAAGAGCATTTCTGAACTGACAACCAGACTACTGCGACCACTAGGACTCATAGCAGCACACAAACCAACAGCTACTCTCAGTCAACAACTCACCAGGGCAAAAGATCCGATACCCAGCATGAGCAAAACCAAATGTAGTGTACAAAATCCCATGCAAGGACAGCACAAAACACTATATAGGACAAACAGGAAGACAGCTAACGATCCACATCCATGAACACCAACTAGCCACGAAACGACACGACCAGCTATCCTTAGTAGCCACACACACAGATGACAAGCAACATGAATTCGACTGGGACAACACTACTATTATAGGAGAAGCCAAACAGAGAACAGCCAGGGAGTTCCTAGAGGCATGGCACTCATCCACAGATTCAGTCAATAAGCACATCGACCTGGACCCAATATACCGACCACTGCAACGGACAGCTGGAACTGACAACTGGAAGCAGCAGATACAAACCACTATAAATGCCGGAGGAAACATCACAGAAGCGCGACACAGGAGGCTCCCAAGCACTGAGGATGTCACCTAGACAGGGTCTGCAACACAAATTCCTAGCTCAGCGAACCGAACCACAACAAATTAATTATTTACAATAAAGCTGGTTTGATGAAGCCTTGAGTTTGGATTAAAGTTGAAGATGTTTGATACAGATGCTTATGTCCAGCTGCTGTGTATTTTGCTAACCTGTGCTTTCTTTCTGGCTTTCTCACACAGTTACAGGAGAGTCTCCCCCCAGCCTGTCAAAGGAGCTGACCAATTCGCTTGCAGGTGTTGCAGATGTGACCTTTGACACCGACTCCCAGTTTCCTCTTGATGAATTGAAAATTGACCCCTTGACATTGGATGGTCTGCACATGCTGAATGATCCGGACATGGTGCTGACGGACCCTGCTACAGAGGATACTTTCCGCATGGATCGTCTGTAGAAAAGGACTTTGAGACCTAAGACAAATCGGGGAAGCAGGCCAAAAACCCGCCAGGGAGCGGAAATTAAGTGAATGAGTACAATTAATGGAATGATATTAAAGTGAGAGCGTAACGTGCAATGAATTCCGCTTCTTGTTCCAAGCTTGCAACTCTGCGATCCTGAATGAACCAAGTATAGCGCTTTCAGCTATGTGGCGCACTCCTTCATTGCAGCGTTTCATTGACTCCATCACGTCCCCGGGCCTCTTGTTTTATTTTCCGTTCTCCTATTTATATTGTCCTCATGGTAACGGTGGGCTGTTGGTGCATCGTTATTTTTGACAGGTTTACGTGTAATTTGGAGTCTACCTATGAGGTAACAACTGACAGTCAAACTCGGCAGCTCCAGGCCAACAGTACAGTGATGTTATTATTTGTCCTGAAGTCACCAGCTCCACTTCTTTCGGTGCACTGTTGCCATTGTATTTTCTGTGCTGCTTGATTCTTATTTATATTTTTATATTTGTCTGTGATTTCTTTCTCTTGCCCCATTCCTTTTCACTGTGCTTGTGTTCAGCAAAAGCCACTGCCTTGTTGTATGTTGCTAAGAAAGTGAACAAGAGACTGATCTGACACAAGAGCTAAGTGCATGGACAGAAATTGTATTACAGCCAATATTTAGAGGAGTACGCATTCTTACTCCTGTTTGTGTCCCTTTCATTTATGTTTTTCCATCAGATTTTAAAAAGGAATGTTGACAATGTGTGCCGGTCGGGGATTAGTTTGCTGCCAGCTCCTTCCACGAGAAACCAAATGTTCTCACTTCCCTCCGATCAGCTGTTCCGGTTCTCAGTCAGTCCCACCACCAATGTCGAACTTCAGATGGCTCTATAAACGCCCTCTCTCCAGCAGACACCTATCCCTTCTCTGCAATGTTTGTGAAGTATATGTGCTGATATGCTGCTTAAATGCCTCTCCCTATGTGGCATTCATTCATTCTCAGTCACTACAGCCAGCCATTGTGTGGCCAACAACACAATATTTCACAGTTATCTCTGACCACTGAATTGAGAGAGAAGGCAGAAATTCTCATTTGATATTCCTTAGGAAGGAAAGGTTCAATGCCAGCTGCTGGAGGGATGTGCGATAATCATACTGCCCAACAGTGGACCTGCGTAGTTTTTCACCATCTTTGCTGCCGTTTTTAGTCGTAAGTGTAGAGAGAGAGGGCTGTCACTATCACTACATGCTGTGGAATCTGTTCCCAGTGCATCCACTACAAGTCAGGACTCTCAAACCTTACCTGCACAAGTTAATTAACTTTCACAACAGAATCACATTTAAGTTCAAGACACTAAGCTGGTACTGATCTGTGTAGCCGCATGTCATTTCTGGCAAACTTGGTCCCACTAATGTTTTATGAAAAGAACACTAAATGGCTACTGTATCCTACAGACTTCATATAAAGTCCTGAGAATATTTTAGCTCAATTTTCTGATCAGAAGAATGATGTAGCAAGATCTGTCAGTACTAACAACATATTCTGGAGCACATGTTGAACAGCAAGCAATTAGGAAAGCAAATTGCAAAGGGATTGGTGTACATATTGAGAAATCGTTGCTGCAATTGTGTAGGGTATTATCAAGAGCACACCTGGAAAAGTATGCGCAGTTTTGGTCGCCATATTAAAAACAATGTACTTGCTTGTAGACAACGTAGAGAAAGTTTACTGCCCTGATTCCTGGATTTGAAAAGTTTGTCCAGTTATGAGAGGCTGAGTTGAATGAACATATTTTCTCTGAAATCTAGAAGAGTGAGAGATGATTTAATTGAAACTTGCGAGATTTCGAAGTTCCTTGATAGGTTTGACTCTGAAAAGTTGTTTCTTCCTGAGTGGGAAAACTAGAGCAGAGGGGAACAGTTTCAGGGAACAATGCTAAACATTTAGGACTTAAATGAGCAATTTCTTCCTGCTGACAGTTGGGGATCTCCAAGGGTTGTTGCTTCTCTATTAAATGTGCTCAAGAAGGTAGACAGATGTTTTGAACTCTTGGGGACTTGTACATAGGGAGAGAGTGGAAAAGTGGAATTGAGACAGAAATTTGGATATGAATCATTTAAATAGCCGAGTAGTCTGGATGGACCACGTGATCTGCCACTGTTCTGACTTGTGACTCCTGCTCTCTTCCTCTGTCCTGGCCCTAATGAAATACATACATGCACCTCACACATACTTCAACATATTTGTGTTAATCTTCTGTCTCTGTAGCTGCAGCACTCTAGAAGACATTCAACCTGCTAAATGGAAGTTATTTTTCTTGAATAATTATATATCCTCTCACGTAGGGAGTTCAGAACTAAATGGAAAATCAAACTCACGAGTTAGCCCTACTGTTCAGCGTGATGTCAGGAATCACCTATTCACACAAAGGGGAATGGGAATCTGAAACACTCTCCCCTCAAATCATTTGAAGCTTTCTGGACTGAGGTTGATCTGTAATTGAGCCAGTGTATCAAGATGTCTGGGAAATAGATTTGAGATATTGATCAGCCGTTACTTTTTCCTTACTGGCGTGTGAACAACCGAATAACCTTGAGGGGCTGAATGACCATCTGCTGTTCCAGTGTTCCCACATTAGCACAGGGCAGGTTTTGAAGTTTTGATAGCTGTGTTTGGAGCAACATGTAATAATAAGATTGTTCAGTTGCACATACGCAACGGCTGATCTCCTGAGAGTCCAGTGCTCTGTGTATTTTGTGTAGAAGCCTTAGAGTATTGAATATTCCTACCTTAAGACAATATCTAGAAACAAACAAGGAGCCCACTACTACCTTGTTTACTACTCAATTTACTACTACCTTGTTCCACTCAGGAGAATTTCCCCATCCTGGGTATGAATGTCAGGCCTCTGCTGGTACCTGCCAACACAATACTGCAGCTGTAGGAGATGGCAGCATGTGCTTCTTTGTGTCTGCATGCTTCCTGGTGCTCGGCCATGCTTGGAATGTTGAGTGAAGTCTGTAATCACAGCCAGTACTACCCTGAACTTGTTATTGTGCAGAATGTGTATTTTATTTTAGAAATTTGGTAGTTGCCTCATTTGATATCAGTAAAGTGTTAATTCAGAACTTTGTAATAGGGTAAATCTAAGCAGTCTGTATCATGAGAGATCTTGAACTTACATTTTTTTAGTTAAAATAAAATCAGGTTAATAGTTCATGAATCATTTAATATAGCTTATCAATTAATTTAGTTCCAAATTTGAAATGTTGGTGGGTCTGTGTTCCCACTTGATGTCCACAATTAGGAGTATGAGGCCTAAGTTAGGGAAAAGATATGAAAAGGTTGATAAAATGTTATACAGAAGTAAAGTCTCTAATCTTTATATTTCCTATCATTTCTAACACTGCAAGCCGACCATGTTTTGCATCATGTGCATCCCCTGTATGAATTGTATCTGTTCATCTCTTTAATGTTTTCCTACTGTACTTCCCTTGCTACTGAGAGTCTAAATCAGTGAGAGTTGTTGAATATAAAGTTCCTGTTTAATTCAGTTCTTTAAAACCAGATTCTCCTTAGTTGTATTTGCAAATGTGATGACAGCTAGGACAGGTATATCAGGAATAGTCTTAATGAAGAGCTGCATTACTCATACACCTGTGCATGGTTTACTTTTGGTGTATTTTTGGAAAGCTGTTGGTTGTCTTGCTGGGATTAGTGAGAGTGTTAATCCAGAGTCGCGTATTCTTGTTCCTTGATGCTCTTGTGCAAGCAATATACACACAGACTTGTTTTGATTGCTGCTGCTATAGTAGTCATTTTGGCGCTTCTTCCCTAACTTCTTGCTCCTACAGATCCTGAGGTTGAGCAGCCTGGAAAGAGAGAGAGATTCCAGACATTTTGCGTATAGTGAGTTGGATTTTGTCTGCAGTATGTTAGTGTTATTGATGCTGCACAGAATGGATTTTCTTCTAAGAGAACATTGCTCATGTGGAAAGATTGGTCTTGTTTTCACACCCTTTTCTTCTGCTTAGATCCTAAGTTGGAGATTCTGAGAGATCTTTCCAGAAGTGTGAATGTGTTCAAGTGAATGCAAACAAATCACAAGAATTGTGTAAAATCAGAGCCCATTTGTTATGAATAATGAGCTAGTGTAGTGCACTTAGGTTGACAGGCTTGTGTATGTACGTTTTGGTGCACTGGGGAAATGACATACAACTAAGTTGCATAATTCAAAATAATCTTGATGTGCAAAAACTTTCCTCAGAAATTCTTCTTGGTCTATCTTTAGAGAGCGATTTGGTGAGAGTAAAGTCATTGGTGTTTGTGAAAGAGGGCTGGGATTGTGATGTGGAGAAGTTGGAGATTTCCGAAGCCCGTACTGTTAAGGGAGGAGGAAGAACTAGACTCGCAGAATTAATCAGGAGTTAAGAGGTTAATTCAATGGCATTATTGGTAGGTATAGTATCTATAACCAAAGGTAATATTTTACTTAATCAAACTGCCATGCACACAATTGTTGTTATTACAGAAAACCGTAAGGGATAAGAACAGAAATAGGCCATTCAGCCCCTCGAGCCTGTTTTGCTGATCCAACATTCCTCAAGTCCACTTTAATGCATTTTCCCATAACCTTTTATTTCCCCTTGTTGATCAAGAATTTGTGTTGATCTTAAGTAAGCACAAGGACTCTGCCCCCACAGCTGTCTGTGGCAAGGGGTTCTAAAGGCACACAATCCCCTGAGACAAGAAATTCCACCTCACTTAAGACAAATTGGCACTCTTTTATTGTGAGACTATGCCCTCTGGTCCTAGACTCTCCCACAAAGGGAAACATCCTCTCAGCATCTATCCTGTAAAGCCCCTGAAGAATCGAATATATTTCAATGAGATCACCTCTATTTTTTCTAAACTCATTTTTCTTAAGTGATTAGAATCCCAACTTGTTTAACCTTTGCTCAGAAGACAATCCATCTATATCAGGGATCGTCCAAGTGAACCTTCCCTGAACTCCCTCCCTTGAAATGATATCTTTCCTTAAATAATACATTTGGCGTATTCTATACAAGTCTTAACATAAGAGCTAGGGGACAGTAGTGATTGGGGCAGGAGATGTCTGGAGGAGGGCTGAGTAAGAACAGTAACAACAAGCAACTCTGTCTGAAAGTGGTGGAAGCAAAGATGAAGCTATTCCCCAGACCTTTATGTTAATGATTTAGGTGTGCAGTGCATAATAACAAAATTGTAGTTGACATGAAAATCAGAAATGCTGCAAACAATCAGATGGGTAGTAACTGAGGAAGGTGAAATGAGACAACACTTGGCAGATTAAATCCAATGCACAGAAGTATGAAGGAAGAGTGCAAAATAAAGGCCTGAATGTATGTGTACACAATTCTTTGAAGGTGACAGAGCAAGTTGAGATGTTTGTTTTAGAAAAGAATATCAGGGTCTTTGACATTGTTAATAATGGAGCACGGATGCCAGGGGGTCATGCTAAAATGATATAAACCAATTGTTAGGCCCTAGTGGGAGGAGCATGTTAGATTTTGGACCCTGCACTTTAGGAAGGATGCCTAAACCATGACAAGGAATTGCAGATGATTTACATGAATGGTATCGGCAATGAGGGACTTCAGTAGTTAATGTGGAGAGACTAGGATTGTGCAGAGGGGATTAGGAGAAGACTTGATAGAAATGTTCAAAATTATCAATGATTTGATCAGAATAAATAAGGAAAAAACTGCATCCAGTGGCAGAAAGAAGCTCATATCACCTTGATAACCAACAACAGTCAGCATGAATTTCAAAAGGGAATACTCTTACTAAATGAATTTATTGAGCAAGTCGTAGAGTGTAGATGATGGTAGTCAGCGGATTGATTTATCTGGATTTTCAAAAAGTCTTTGGTCAGAAACTAATTAATAATTTCCAAACATGTGGACAAGTGGCAGAATAGATTCAGTACAAGCACAGAGTGGGAGTAACGGGTAATTATTCAAAGTAACATTCCACAAGGATCGATTCTGAAAGCACTGTTCGCAATTTCCATTAACATTTATATCTCGAACTAGGGATCAAAGCTTAAAAATAAGCGGTCAGCCATTTAAGACAGGTGAAGCATTTTTTCTCAGAGGGTTGAGAGTCTTTGAAAATCCCTTTCCCAAAAGGCAGTGGATGCAGAATCTTTAAATATGTTTTAAGGCATGGATAGGTAGCTTCTTGATTCCCAAGAAGGTGAAATATTATTGGCAATATTTAGGATTGAGGCTAAAATCAGATCAGCCACAATCTTCTTGAATGGTACAGCACTGCAAATGCTGCAGATACAGAGTCGAGTGTGTGTTGCTGGACCACACCAGCACCCCACACTCGAATCAGAAAGTTAAATGGCCTACTCTTGGTCCTTGTTTTGTATATGAACACTTTGGACTTCGAAATCAAAAATTCAACTTCCAAATTTGTGGCTGACTCCAACTAAAAGGAATGTGAATACTTGGAGGCGGGGCGGGAGGGGGGGGTGCGGTGGTTAACGCATTACATTGGGCTTTAACAAAAATATCAAACAGGAAGTTATTGGCAAATGAAGTTTGGTGCAGTTAAATGATGAGTATATTTTGGTAGGAAGGATTGGGAGGTCACTTATTACTTGGAAGATGGAAGTCAATGTTGGCAGAGGAACAAAGGGATCTTGAAGTGCCAAGATACTAGTCACTAAAAGATGGTGCTACAGGGGGCAAGACTATATTAAAAATGAGTTCCTCTTCTAGAGGATAGAATTGAAAAGTCATGAAATTAATGCTAAATCTATTTTGAACTTAGTTCATCTGAGTGTACTGTGGGCAGGTCTGATCACCATGTAATGAAAGCAATACAATGGCACTGTAGAGGTTGCAAAGTGGATTTCCAAGCTTGGTGCCAGCAATGTGACATTTTACAAATCAGGAAAGTATTGACAGGGTGGGGATAAAAGGCCAAGGAATGACCTAATCGAGGTTTTTGAATGATGAAAGGTTTCGGTGAGTGGATCAGAGAGAATGTCCCTTCCTATTGGAAATAGTAGCACTGGAGACAGTGAAGTTAAGGTCGTCACCAAGCAATCTAATAGGGAATTCAGAAGAATCATCACCCAGAGAGTGGAAAGAATGGGGAGCCAATTGAAGCAGTTGTTGAAGCCAATATGAGAAGTTGGACAAACAAATGAAAGGTAAAGAAATTGAGTAGGATATATTTAGATGAGAAAAGATCGGAGGTGACTTGAGTGAAGCTGAAACACCAGATAGATTGTTTGGGACAAATTGTCTGTTTCTGTGACATGTTTAATGTGTAATTTAGAGTAGACAGTAAATGCCAGACTTAACTATCATACTTTTTTTTAAAGAATTGTCAGTAACCAGAGGATATAGATTTGAGGCAAAGAACCAGTGACAATGAGGAAACATCATGCCATGCAACGAATTCAAAAATGAACCTGTTAAACATCAAAGGAAATAGATTTCAGGGAAAATGGGAAAGAGAAGGAATGGAATTAATCAAAAAGACTGCCAACGGGCTGACCCAGGTAGTGTGGGCTTAATGGTTTAGTGTGCTGTGTCATGGTCGCAAAATTATCAGATTGCCTGCTGATGTAGTCCTTGTAAACAGCATTAACTTACCTATCCCATCCATCAAAGGTAGACTGATATGTCATTCATTCCGGCTTTTCTCAACACTTACTCCATACCCACCCAGCTATGGCATGTGTACCACACTGCTTCCAGTGACTGGTGTAGTCAGACATTAGCTGGACTTCTGTTTCTTCAAAGCTGTATCATGTTTAGTGAAGGTTTGTTTTTGAGATTGTTGGATGCTACCCAGAAAATTCTAGGTCAAAGATTGCAGTTGTGTATTTTTCTACTTGAGTAATTTCTGTGCATCCACTGCCGGGAATGATACCATATAGCATACATGAAACTGCACTGCCCAGGGTTCTTCTATGCAAGGTACAGTGCCTTACAGTGCATTACCATGCAGTGCAAGAGCTAATACTGGTATGACCCATGCAACACCAGGAAGAGCCAAGTGTGCCTTTAACTTGGAAGCTGTGGATTATACCAGGGTATTCTGTTACAGAAAGTGGTTAATTTCTCACCCTGCCTATGGTATTCTTTTGGGTTTGCTTTATATTGCGTTCATGACAAAGCTGATGTATGTTGCTACTTTTTTGTTCAATTTAAAGCTATGATTGTATTTCTTTGATCTGAAAGGATCATTGTAAATTAAGGAGCCTTGCCCATGAAATTATTCTTACTACAGTTCTCAGTCACTATTAGAAATCCAGAATGCAGTTCTTCACATTAAATACTAAACTATTTTGATTCAATGTGTTGAAATTGGGAAAGATTCTTGTGCTGTAATCCCTCTGAAAGTTTCTGGGCGTATTTTAAACCCTGCTTAGAGGATTACACCTAAAGAGTCCGGTGCAACATTGAACAGAAGAGTTAAAATAATTTGGTGTTTCTTTTTGATTGAGTTTTTACGTTAGATTTTGGGCTATGAGGTAATTTACAGTTGGTCTAGACTTGAGAAAGTAAAGTTTTCTCCTCATCTCCATTTCATAAGAAAATGTGGCATTTGTACCAAAATTTCTCTCTAGAAATTCAGATCTTTGTGAATGGATGTTTATGAAAATGGACCGGAAACAGTACAAACCTCACACAGATGCTCAGGTAATAGAAAACAGCTCATTGATGTCAAACTTCTTCGCCTTAACTCTAGTTGTATTCTTTATTTTAACCTTTTTTAACTATCTTTACTTTCAAGAGTCCACATAGTCATTTTTATGCTAAGAAATTTCACAATAAGGTGAATGTTCATTGAGGATCTTCTATAATCTCATCACCCTGAAATAATTGACCATTGCTGAGAGAAAGAGACCTGCTGTCAAAACTTTTCATTTTGATCTGTGAATGCCAAATTTTTAATAGGAACAATTTATGCTGCATGAGGAAGGGGGCAATCAACAGATTGCTGTGGAGAATGCATTATTATCCCTACACCTTTCCTTAATTTATTAAGAGGCGCAATGCTTAGGCTTGTTCATTTTTCTTGCATCTGTCCTGATAAGTACAGGATGAGAAGCTTTGACAGTATGTTGCTTTTTCAACAGTACTTGAGCACTGTATAACAAAGCGATAATTGAAATGATTATTCAAGTTAGGATACACTTGTTTGACTTGGAGATAACCTCCCCATCTTCCAAATTAGCAGGTATACACACCAAAGCTTGAGCAATTGTCACACACACACTCAAAATTAATTGGCAGCAAAGCTTTTCTTTCCATAGAAATGCAGCAAAGCAGCTTCCCCAAGGATGTCATTTTAATCAGATTCCGCCCATGAATCTGTCAACATTTATTTATTTTTCTGATGTCTTGGTTTTTTATAAATAAACTTGGAAATTTTGAAGTGGATTTCAGGTATAATGCAAACCATAACTTGTACTGACTGACTGTCAAAGGATCTTCATTTTAACTTGTAAATGTTTTTTAAAGTTTATGTTTGTGTGAGGCTTCTGTCTTTGTAAATGAAATGTAATTAAAGTTCAACAGTTTTCTGCTCGAAGTCCTTCATAGTTTAATATGTTTTCACTTCCTTTCTCTTAATGCTGATTCTGTCTTTACTTTATGGCCATAAGTGATGAAGGCCAAAGAGCAGCAGGTTTTCAGAACATATAAAAAGGTTAAAAATCACATAACACCAAGTTATAGTCCAACAGGTCTATTTGGGAGCACTAGCTTTTGGAGTGCTGCTCCTTCATCAGGTGGTTGTGGAGTATAAGATCGTAAGACACAATTTATAGCAAAAGTTTACAGTGTGATGCAACTGAAATTATATATTGAAAAAACTTGGATTTTTTGTTAACTCTCTCATCTTTTAGAATGAACTTGTTGGTTTCAGTTCTTTCATATGTAAATCTCTGAACTTTTTATTAAAAATTACATTCTCAAGTGAACTTTCACAATAGGTACCCTTCGTCGTCCAGTACTTCCCAGGAGCCTAAAAACTGCCATTTCTTCACAGCTTGCAACACATTATCAGTGAGGGTGAGCACCTTGCCAAAACCTTCCTCACTCCGCCAGTTCTCACCTTTAAACAACCACCAAACCTCAAACAGGTCATTGTTTGTAGCAAACTGCCCGGCTTTTAAGACAACACCATACAACCCTGTCATGGCAGACGCTGCAAGTTGTGTCAGAATGTCAACATGGTTACCACCATTGCACGTGGGGACACCACCCACCATGTACGCAGCTGGTACTCGTGACTTGGCCGACGTTGTTAGGGCGGCACGGTGGCTCAATGGTTAGCACTGTTGTCGCACAGTGCCAGGGACCTAGGTTTGATTCCAGCCTTGGGCAACTTTGTGGAGTTTGCACATTCTCCCCCTGTCTGTGTGGGTTTCCTCTGGGTGCTCCGGTTTCCTCCCACTGTCCAAAGGTGTGCCGGTCAGGTGAATTGGCCATGCTAAATTGCCCATAATGTTAGATGCATTAGTCAGAGTGAAATGGGTCTGGGTGGGTTGCTCTTTGGAGGGTCGGTGTGGACTTGTTGGGCTGGGGGGCCTGTTTCCACGCTGTAGGGAATCTAATCTCATACACTGCAGGCAAGGATGCCCTGAGGCATGGTACATCAGTGAGACCAAGCAGAGGCTACGGCAATAGACGAATGGACACTGCACAACAGACAGGAGTGTCCCCTCTCAGTTGGAGAACACTTCAGGACATTCAACCTCGGACCTTTGGGTGACCATCCTCCAAGCCAGACTTCGGGACAGGCAGCTACACGCAGTGGCTGAGCAGAGGCTGACAGCTAAGTTCGATACCTTGGGTTCATGTTACCCCAATGCATCTCTCTCTCTCTCTCTCTCTCTCTCTCTCTCTCTCTCTCACACTCTCACTCACACACCCACACACGCACCCACTCTCAAACTTAATACCTCTTTACAATCACACCCATACAGATATACACACACTCTCACAGCCACTCATACCCTACCACACATGCACACACACATATATAAGTTTGAGGGGTGAATTTGTACTTGCAGAATTACATTTTATTTTGCTCAAAAACTGCATGGATCCATGTAAGATTCTGTAAATCTCTTTTTTTAGAAATAGAATCAGTCTGAACACTGGGGCACAGACAGCCTTACACAGGGCACCTAACACCTTCAATGCATTATCTGAGCTGACATGGTACCTATTGTTAAAGTTCACTTGAGAATGTAACTTTTTTTTTAAAGATTTCTGGGATTTACATATGAAAGAACGGAACCAACATGATCATTCTAACAAACAATCCAGGTCTTTTTCAATATATAATTCCAGTTGCATCACACTGTAAACTTTTATTATAAATCCTGTGTCTGATGATCTTATACTCCATAACCACCTGATGAAGGAGCAGCGCTCCAAAAGCTAGTGCTTCTAACTAAACCTGTTGGACTACAACCAGGTTTGTGTGATTTTTAACTTTGTACACCCCAGTCCAACACTAGCTCCTCCAAATCATAAAAAAAGGTACAAGATATGTGGGTTTCACAATCTGGGTGCAATTCCACATGACACTGAGGAACATTGTTGGGAGATTTTACTTATTTTTTAAAATTCACTTGTGGACATGGGCATCCTTGACTGACCAGCAGTCATTACCTGACCCTAGTTGCCCTTGAGACGATGGTGGTGAGCTTCCTCCTTGAACCACAGCAGAGCCCATGTGTTGTAGATTGACCCACAATGTCGTTAGAAAGGGAGTTGCAGGATTTTGAACGTGACACTGAAGGAAAAGGATGTATTTGAAAGTCAGGATTGTGAGTGGCTTGGAGGGGAACTTGTGGGTGGTGGTGTTGCCTTACATAAAGTTTTACTCTATCTAGTAACTTCATGTTATCCCTGTCATGGAAGTGTTTGAATGGGGATGGTGTGGAGCAAGCTTTATTCTGTTATCAAACCCCATACTGTTCCTGTCATAGGGAGATTTTGATGGGGGCTGGTGGAGAGGCATATAAACATATTAAGTATAAGTTACCTGGATTTTTGAGAGTGTTGGCTTTGATCTGCTAGATCTCATTACACACCAACTGTAACTGTATTTCAGAATAATAGAATGTGACAGATATTTGAGTTGTAAAAAATGTGATACATTGTTCTCACTCCTGGAATCATGCATGCAAAAGGCCATCTCATCATGCTAGGTCCTGTATCAAACATTTATGAAGAAATAATCTTGACTCACTAGTTTTTACAAATTCAGGACAAGTTTTATTCAGAAAATCTTTGTATTGAATCAAAATGCTATATATTATTGGTTATATCTGTCAACTTTGGTTTATAGCGTCTATATAGGTTGTGATAGTGCAGCTATAAGCAGGATTATTGAGAAATGATGGAATGGTTAAACATTGTCAGTCTGTTGGATAATCCTTGCTCACATGTTCAATTATTGACTATTGTTATTATTCTTGCACACAATCCTCTACAAATGTTACAAGTGGGTAGGATTGGAATTTGGTTTAAATGATCGTGAATAACTGAAGGCTTGGCAGTATTTTAATGACTTTTTATCTGGGTGCCACATATAAGAAAAATACTAAGTTCATCAAAAGCGTGTAGAAAATGTTCACTAAAATTTACCAATAAAGAGGGACTTAAATTGTGAGGCTCGTGACACATTAACCCTTCTTTACTCCAAGTCTTAGAGATTATCTCTTGATTACAAGATGGTGAAAGGCTTTGACAGTATTAATAAAGGAACTCGAATCTAAAAATCAACGACCAAAATAATTGGAAAATAAATCTATTGGGGAAAATAAGGAGAAATGTTTCACCAAGTTGTTAGGTCTAGGAGGAGCAGATCTTAAGCAGAGAAATAACCCTGGGGCTAAGTGTGCCTGTAAGCCAGCACAAATGACAGAATCATTAAAGTATACCTAACTTGCTTATTCAACACTGACCAAAGCTAATAATCTCAACTTCACAAATTCTTGATCTTCCTTTATACTAAATTGCTCTGATCTAAAATCTACAAATGTCTATTTCCTAAATCCCAAAGATCAAATGACAAGAAACAAATTGCAATGAGTCAGACAATTGATTGGCCATCTTAATACTGATAAGAATTTGTTCAATCCATTGATCACGAAAGGCTTTAAGACCCTGCCCTTGCCATCATCCATTGAGGGTCCAGGTGTTTTGGTGGTTGTTTTCATCTAAATCCGTGGGAAAAGTTCCAGTATTGTTTTTGAAAGTTTGAGATGTTGTCACTTCCCAGAGTTGGTAAGTTCTAAAAGCATTTTCTGGGTTCAGAGTCCAGTGTTCAAAACCGGTTCTGAAGTTGTGTTGGGTGGAAATCTTCTGGAATTGTGTCTGACAAAGACAAAAACAGAACAATTAACATTTAACTCTGATAAATATGAGTAAGATGTAACAAGATGAGAGTAATTAATGAGTGGCAGGATGCTAAGAAGCTCAGACGAACAGCTAGATCTTATGATGCTTGTCCACAGACTGTTGAAGGTGGCAGGACAAGTGTGATTAAGACATACAGACACATACCTATAACAGCCATGGAATAGTTATAAGAGCAGGGAGATCATGTTGGAACTATACAGAACTTTGGTTTGGCCACAGCTGGGGTACTGTGTGCAATTCTGATCACCACAGGATTAGAAGGATGTGGTTCATACGAGGGGATGCAGCAGCAAATCACCAGGATGTTGCCTGGGATGGAATAGTTTAGTTATGAAGAGAGGCTGAATAAGCTCAGGTTGTCGTCTTTTGGAGCAAAGAGATCTGACTAAAGTGAATAGGATTGAAAGACATGGAAAATAGAAAGCATAGAAATGATACAGCACAGACGGTGTCCATTCAAGGAATAATTTTAAGATGAAAGGCAGGAGATTTAAAGGGGACTTGAAGAAATTTTTTTTAACCCAGAGAGATGAGAATCTGGAATGCGCAGCCTGGGAAGATAGTTGAGGCAGGAAACCTCAACCTTTGAAACATACTTGGACGAGCACTTGAAATGTCATAAAATTCAAAGCTATGGCTGGTGCAGGAGGGAGGGCTTCAGATACCTAGACCATTGGGACACCTTCTGGGGAAGGTGGGACCTGTACATGAAGGACGGGTTGCACCTGAACTGGAGGGGCACAAATGTTCTGGGTGGGAGATTTGTTTGTGTGGTTCGGGAGGGTATAAACTAGATTGGCAGGGGGGTGCGGCAGCGCTACATATCTGAGAGGGGGGTAGTTACATATGGCGCAATGACAGGATGTAGTGAATCTATTGGGAAGGTTTCTCACGTGATGAAACAAAGGGATCGGTTAAAGTGTGTCTGCTTTAACGCAAGGAGTATCAGAAATAACAGTGAGGAACTTAGAGCATGGATCAATATCTGGGACTATGATGTTGTGGCCATAACAGAGACGTGAGTTTCATGGGGGCAGGACTGGTTGTAGATGCTCCAGGGTTTAGAACATTTAAAAAGAACAGGGAGGGTGGAAAAAGAGGAGGGGGCGTAGCATTGCATCACAGCTACAGAAACTAAGGTTGTTGAGGAAGGTTTGTCTACTGAGTCAGTATGGGTGGAAGTTAGGAACAGCAAGGGAACAGCCCCCTCATTGGGGGTTTGCTACAGACCCCCTAATAGCAGTAGGGAGATGGGAGATTGAAGATCTCATAGGCCGGCAGATTTTGGAAAAATGCAGATGTAGCAGGGTTGTTGTTATGGGTGACTTCAACTTTCCCAATATTGACTGGAACCTCCTGAATGCAGATGGTTTGGATGGAGCCGTTTCTGTCAGGTGTGTTCAGGAGGGTTTCCTTATTCAGTATGTAGACAGGCCAACGAGGGGAGAGGCCATTTTGGATTTGATGCTTGGCAATGAGCCAGGACAGGTGTCAGATCTCACGGTGGGAGAACACTTTGGTGACAGTGATCATAACTGCCTCACATTTACCATAGCCTTGGAGAGGGAAAGGAGCAGTTACCAAGGGAAGATATTTAATTGGGGAAAAGGAAATTATGACACTATCAGACAGGAGTTGGGAAGTACAGATTGGGAGCAATTGTTCCACAGAAAGGGCACAGCAGACATGTGGAGACTATTTAAGGAGCAGTTGTTGCGAGTGATGCACAGATTTGTTCCACTGAGACAGGTAAGAAGGGGTAAGATTAAGGAATCTTGGATGACGGGAACAGAGGAACTTCTCGTCAAAAGGAAGAAGGCACCTCACGTAAGGTGGAGGAAGCAAGGATCTAGCACAGCTTTAGAGGATTATAGGTTTCTAGAAAGAAGCTCCGGTTTCCTCCCACACTCCAAAGATGTGCAGGTTAGGTGAATTGGCCATGCTAAATTGCCCGTAGTGTTAGGTAAGGGGTAGATGTAGGGGTATGGGTGGGTTGCGCTTCGGCGGGTCGGTGTGGACTTGTTGGGCCGAAGGGCCTGTTTCCACACTGTAAGTAATCTAATCTAATCTAATCTAATAATCTAAAAAGCTCAGAAATGGACTGAGGAGAGTCAGGAGGGAGCACAAGAAAGACCTGGTAGAGAGGATTAGTGAGAACCCAAAGGCATTTTACTGATACGTGAGGAACAAGAGAATGATCAGGGAGAAGGTAGGGCCGGTCAAAGATAGCGGAGGGAACTTGTGTGTGGAGTCTGAGCAGATAGGTTAAGCCCTAAATGTGTTTTTTCCTTAGGTTTTTACTAAGGAAAGAGACCTTGTTGTGAATGAGAACTTTGAGGAGCTGTGAAACAGGGTTGACCAGATCAAGATTGATGAAGTTGATGTGCTGGAAATTTTGGCAAACATTAAGATTAGTAAGTCCCCTGGGCCAGACCAGATTTATCCTAGGCTGCTCCAGTCAGCAAGAAAGCTAACCCTCTGGCGAAGATCTTTACTTCCTCACTCTCCACAGGAGTCGTACCGGAGGATTGGAGAGAGGCGAATGTTGTTCCTCTTTTCAAGAAGGGCAATAGGGAAATCCCTGGCAATCACAGACCAGTCAGTCTTATGTCTGAATTTGGAAAGAATTCTGAGGGATAGGATTTATAACTATTTGGAAAAGCATAGTGTGATTAAAGGCAGTCAGCATGGCTTTGTGAGGGGCAGGTCATGCCCCACAAATCTTATTGATGTCCTTGAAGAGGTGACACAACAGGTTAATGGAGGTTGAGCAGTGGATGTGGTGTAAATGGACTTTAGCAAGGCATTTGATAAGGTTCCCCACGTTAGGCTCATTCATAAAGTTAGGAGTTATGCGACACAGGGAGATTTGGCTGTCTGAACTCAGAATTGGTTGGCTGACAGAAGGCAGAGAGTGGTTGTAGATGGAAAGTACTCTGCCTGGACGTCAGTGGTGAGTGGTGTCTTGCAGGACTCTGCTTTTTGTAGTTTTTATAAATGACTTGGTTGAGGGGTGGGTTAGTAAATTTGCCGATGACATGAAGGTTGGAGGTGCTGTTGATTGTATTGGGGCTATTGCAGGCTGCAGCGCGACATAAACAGGATGCAGAGCAGGGCTGAGAAATGGCAGATGGAGGACAAATGTGAAGTGATGCATTTTGGAAGGTCAAACTTGAATGCTAAATATAGGATTAAAGACAGGTTTCTTGGCAGTGTGGAGGAACAGAGGGATCTTGGTGTTCAAGTGCATACATCCCGCAAAATACCCATCCAAGTGGATAGGGTTGTTAAGAAATCAGGTAGGTAAAATCTCCCACCCACAGCTTCCAACCTCATAATCCCGGGAACCCCGCACTGCCCGGTTCTACCTCCTTCCCAAGATCCACAATCCTGACCACCCCGGCCAACCCATTGTCTCAGCATGCTCCTGCCCCACCGAACTCATCTCTACCTACCTCGACACTGTCCTATCCCCCCTAGTCCAGGAACTCCCCACATACGTTCGAGACACCATCCACGCCCTCCACCTCCTCCAAGACTTCCGTTTCCCCGGCCCCCAACGCCTCATCTTCACCATGGATATCCAATCCCTCTACACCTCTATCCATCATGACCAGGGCCTCTAAGCCCTCCGTTTCTTCCTGTCCCGTCGTCCCGAACAGTACCCTTCCACTGACACTCTCATTTGTTTGGCTGAACTGGTCCTCACCCTTAACAATTTCTCCTTCGAATCCTCCCACTTCCTCCAGACCAATGGATAGCCATGGGCACCCGTATGGGCCCCAGCTATGCCTGTCTCTTTGTTGGTTATGTAGAACAGTCCATCTTCTGTAGTTACACCAGCACCACTCTCCACCTCTTCTTCCACTACATTGATGACTGCATCGATGCCACTTCATGCTCCCATGAGGAGGTTGAGCAGTTCATCAACTTCAACACATTCCACCCTGACCTTAAATTCACCTGGACCATCTCTGACACCTCCCTCCCCTTCCTTGGATCTCTCCATCTCCATTAATGATGACTGACTTGACACTGACATTTTTTACAAACCCAACGACTCCCACAGCTACCTGGATTACACCTCTTCCCCACCCTACCTCCTGCAAAAATGCCATCCCGTATTCCCAATTCCTCTGCCTCCGCTGTATCTGCTCCCAGGAGGACCAGTTCCACCACAAAACACACCAGATGGCCAGATGACCGCAATTTCCCTTCCCATGTGGTTAAAGATGCCCTCCAACACATCTCATCCACATCTCGCACCTCTGCCCTCAGACACCACCCCACCAACCGTAACAAGGACAGAACCCCCTGGTGCTCACCTTCCACCCTACCAACCTTCGCATAAACCAAATCATCTGCCGACATTTCCACCATCTCCAACCGGACCCCACCACCAGGGATATATTTCCCTCCCCACCCATTTCTGCCTTCTGCAAAGACCATTCCCTCCGTGACTACCTGGTCAGGTCCACACCCCCCTACAACCCACCCTCCCCACCTGGTACCTTCCCCTGCCACCGCAGGAACTGTAAAACCTGTGCCCATACCTCCTCCCTCCCCTCCATCCAAGGCCCCAAAGGAGCCGTCCACATCCATCAAAGTTTTACCTGCACATCCACCAATATCATTTATTGTATCCGTTGCTCCCGATGCGGTCTCCTCTACATTGGGGAGACTGGAAACCTCCTAGTAGAGCGATTTTGGGAACATCTCCAGGACACCCGCACCAATCAATCACACCGCCCTGTGAGCCAACATTTCAACTCCCCCTCCCACTCAGCCGAGGACATGGAGGTCCTGGGCCACCTCCACCTCCACTCCCTCACCACCCGACGCTTGGAAGAAGAACGCCTCATTTTCTGCCTTGGAACACTTCAATCCCAGGGCATCAATGTGGATTTCATCCGTTTCCTCATTTCTCCTTCCCCCACCTCCCCCCAGCTCCAACCTTCCAGCTCAGCACCACCCCCATGACCTGTCCTACCTACCTACCTTCCTTTCCACCTTTCCACCTATCCACTCCACCCTCCTCTCTGACCTTCATCCCCACCCCCATTCACCCATTGTACTCTTTGCTACCTTCCCCCACCCATCTCTCTGACCTGTCACTTCCATTCCCACCCCCATTCACCTATTGTACTTTATGCTACTTTCTCCTCACCCCAACCCCCCTCTCATTTATCTCTCCACTCTGCAGGCACCTTGCTTCTATTCCTGATGAAGATCTTTTGCCCGAAATGTCAATTTTCCTACTCTTCGGATGCTGTCTGACCTGCTGTGCTTTTCCAGCTCCATTCTAATCTAGACTCTTGGTAAGAAATCATGTGTGTTTTGGCTTTTCATTAAAAGGGGTATTGAATTTAAGGTTTTGCTGCAGCTCTACAAGTCCCTGGTGAGACCACACTTGGAATATTGTGTCCAGCTCTGGTCGCCCTATTATAGGAAAGATACAGAGGCTTTGAAGAGGGTGCAAAGAAAGTTTACCAGGATGCTGCCTGGACTGGAGGGCTTGCCTTAGGAAGTGAGGTTGACTAAGCTCGGACTTTTCTCTCTGGAGAGAAGGAGGAAGAGAGGTGACCTGATCGAGGTATACAAGGTAATGAGAGGCATGGAAAGAGTCAATAGCCAAAGACTTTTCCCCAGGGCAGGATTGACTCTCACGAGGGTCATGGTTTTAAGCTATTAGGAAGTATAGAGGAGACGTCAGAGGTAGGTTCTTTATGCAGAGAATTGTGAATGCATGAAATGCATTACCAGCGGTGATGGTGGAAGCAGAGTCACTGGGGACATTTAAGTGACTGCTGGACATGCACATGGACAGCAGTGAATTGAGGGGTGTGTAGGTTCGGTTATTTTAGATTAGGAATAATCCTTGGCACAGCGTTGTGGGCTGAAGGGCCTGTTCTGTGCTGTATTTTTTATGTTCTATGACGTAATGGAAATTGGGAGTCGTTAGATTTAGAGTTTCTCTTGTCAGTGCAGACTTGATGGGTAAAGGTCTATTTCTATATCTTGGAATTATTTGATTCTAAAAAAGGCTGGAGTATGAAGAGGGGAAGAAGAGGGCAGAGATAGATCTGATATGAGCTGGGTTTAGTGGTGGGAAGTGGGTAGTGAATGCTTTATGATGGGTGATCTGAATCATTGCAGACCATGATTGTGTCATCCCTGAACTATTGTACTATGACAGTGAGCAGTTTCCAGTGCAAAATGGAAAGCAAATGAGCTAATTCACTTCTCTCAGGCTCCACATTTGTTTTGGGAGAATTAGACTGTCTCATTGATTAGTAGTGAGTTTAAAAACATGTCCAATGAGTGGGACATAAGACTGTGCCATTTCAGTGTCTAATGATATTGAGGGGCATTCCCATATTGGGAAGGAGGTTAGGGTTGGTGGGGTGGAAGAATTGAGTTCGGGTTTTGAGTCAAATCCAGTCTAGTCATGTAGAAGCCCATGGAATTGAGAGCAAATTACTGACATGACTGGGAAATGAGTTGACTGGTAGGCACCATAAAGTCGGAATAACAGTTGCTCAAATTGATAGCTTCCACTTCCTTCCTATGAAACGGTGACCAGAACTTTACGCAATACTCCAGGTGCAGCTGCACCAGAGTTTTGTACAGCTGCAATATGCCCTCATGGCTCCAAAACTCAATCCCTCTACCAATAAAAGCTAACACACCATATTCCTTTTTAACAACCCTATCAACCTGGGTGGCAACTTTCAGGGATCTATATAGGTGGACACTGAGATCTCTCTACTCATCTACACTACCAAGAAATTTACCATTAGCCCAGTACTCTCTATTCCATTGGGGTAACAGAATTCATACTCTTAACAAACAGTATTTCAATTCCATCTCAAACATCAAAAACTGTAAGTACAACAAACTTTTCTCCACCCACCTCCATAACCAGCGCTCCTCAAACATTCCAGAAGATTCCCCTGGCCTCGAAACCTATTCCACCATTAGCCATGCAGCTACCACCCCCATGCTGATTGATGATGTCACTTCCGCCCCCATCATGGCCCCTCCCACAACCACTTCCACCCCCTCACAATTCCTCATGCATCACACCTGACATCACTTCTGCCCTTCACATCATCGCTGATGCCACATGCTCAGTGACTCCCGCCACCCCTACTGCTGTGGTCACCACCACTTCCACCCCCACCAGCGCCACTCACCTGCATTCTGCTGACATGCCCCCCACAGATCCCACTGTCACTATCCCCACCCCCCAGAACCCCGAGGGGAACACTACCCCTGCTCATGCCTCCACCCCCATTCCCCCCACCACCACACCCACTCCACTTACAGGTTCCGCCCCCACTCCCAGCTCTACACCCACACCAGATCCCAGCTCCCAGCCCTGCCGAGTTTTCACCATCCCCCCAGACCTCCCCCTCACTGAGGACCAACGATCAGTCCTCATCAAAGGACTCACCTTCACCCCCCTCCGTCCACGCATCAATGAATTTAATACACACCGTGACATCGAACAATTCTTCCGTCGCCTCCGCCTCCGAGCTTACTTTCACAATCAGGATTCTCGCCCACCTTCCGAGGACCCCTTCACCCACCTCCAACACACTGCATCCACCTGGACACCCCGCGCTAGCCTATTACCTGTCCTCGACTTCTTCATTTCCAACTGCCGCCGGGACATCAACCACCTCAACCTGTCTACCTCCCTCCCCCACTCCAACCTCTCACCCTCACAACGCGCAGCCCTCCAATCCCTCTGCTTCAATCCCAACCTCACTGTCAAGCCAGCGGATAAAGGGGGCGCAGTGGTAGTCTGGCACACTGACCTCTACACTGCTGAAGCCAAACACCAACTTGAGGAAACCTCTTCCTACTGCCCCCTTGACCATGACCCCACTCCCCATCACCAAACCATCATCTCCCAGACCATACAGAACCTCATCACCTCAGGAGATCTCCCACCCACAGCTTCCAACCTCATAGTCCAGGAACCCCGCACTGCCCGGTTCTACCTCCTTCCCAAGATCCACAATCCTGACCACCCTGGCCGACCCATTGTCTCAGCATGCTCCTGCCCCACTGAACTCATCTCTACCTACCTCGACACTGTCCTATCCCCCCTAGTCCAGGAACTCCCCACATACGTTCGAGAAACCACCCACGCCCTCCACCTCCTCCAAGACTTCCGTTTCCCTGGCCCCCAATGCCTCATCTTCACCATGGATATCCAATCCCTCTACACCTCCATCCATCATGACCAGGGCTTCCAAGCCCTCCGTTTTTTCCTCTCCAGACGTCCCCAACAGTACCCTTCCACCGACACACTCATTCATTTGGCTGAACTGGTCCTCACCCTTAACAATTTCTCCTTTGAATCCTCCCACTTCCTCCAGACCAAAGGGGTAGCCATGGGCACACGTATGGGCTCCAGCTATGCCTGTCTCTTTGGTGACTACGTAGAGCAGTTGATCTTCCGTAATTACACCGGCACCACTCCCCACCTCTTCCTCCGCTACATTGATGACTGCATTGGCGCCACCTCGTGCTCCCGCGAGGAGGTTGAGCAATTCATCAACACATTCCACCCTGACCTTAAATTTATCTGGACCATCTCTGACACCTCCCTCCCCCTCCTGGACCTCTCCATCTCCATTAATGACGACCGACTTGAGATTGACATTTTCTACAAACCCACCGACTCCCACAGCTACCTGGATTACACCTCTTCCCACCCTACCTCTTGCAAAAATGCCATCCCGTATTCCCAATTCCTCCGCCACTGCCGTATCTGCTCCCAGGAGGACCAGTTCCACCGTAGAACACACCAGATGGCGTCCTTCTTTAGAGACCGCAATTTCCCTTCCCACGTGGTTAAAGAAGCCCTCCAACACATCTCGTCCACATCCCGCACCTCCGCCCCTCAGACCCTACCCCTCCAACTGTAACAAGGACAGAACGCCCCTGGTGCTCACCTTCCACCCTACCAACCTTTGCATAAACCAAATCATCCGCCGACATTTCCGTCACCTCCAAAAAGACCCCACCACCAGGGATATATTTCCCTCCCCACCCCTTTCCACCTTCCGCAAAGACCGTTCCCTCTGTGACTACCTGGTCAAGTCCATGCCTCCCCCCCTACAACCCACCCTCCAATCCTGGCACTTACCCCTGCCACCGCAGGAACTGTAAAACCTGTGCCCACACCTCCTCCCTCACCTCTATCCAAGGCCCTAAAGGAGCCTTCCACATCCATCAAAGTTTTACTTGCACATCCACTAATATCATTTATTGTATCCGTTGCTCCCGATGCAGTCTCCTCTACATTGGGGAGACTGGGTGCCTCTGAGCAGAGCACTTTAGGGAACATCTCCGGGACACCCGCACCAATCAACCACACCATCCCATGGCCCAACATTTCAACTCCCCCTCCCACTCTGCCGAGGACATGGAGGTCCTGGGCCTCCTTCACCGCCGCTCCCTCACCACCAGACGCCTGGAGGAAGAACGCCTCATCTTCCACCTCGGAACACTTCAACCCCAGGGCATCAGTGTGGACTTCAACAGTTTCCTCATTTCCCCTTCCCCCACCTCACCCTAGTTCTAAACTTCCAGCTCAGTAACTGTCCCCATGACTTGTCCGGACTTGTCCTACCTGCCTATCTCCTTTTCCACCTATCCACTCCACCCTCTCCTCCTTGACCTATCACCTTCATCCCTTCCCCCACTCACTCATTGTACTCTATGCTACTTTCTCCCTACCCCCACCCTCCTCTAGCTTATCTCTCCATGCTTCAGGCTCACCGCCTTTATTCCTGATGAAGGGCTTTTGCCCGAAACGTCGATTTCGAAGCTACTTGGATGCTGCCTGAACTGCTAACCCCATCCTTCAAGATCATTTATAAAAATGACAAATAGCAGTAACCACAAAACAGATCCTTGCGGTACACCACTAGTAACTGAACTCCAGCATGAACATTTTTCATCAACCACCACCCTCTGTCTTCTTTCAGCTAGCCAATTTCTGATCCATACCACTAAATCACCCTCAATCCCATGCCTCTGTATTTTGTGCAATAGCCTACCGTGGGGAACCATATCAAACACTTTACTAAGATCCATATACACCACATCAACTGCTTTACCCTCATCCACCTGTTTGGTCACTTTCTCAAAGAACTCAGTAAGATTTGTGAGGCACGACCTACCCTTCACAAAACTGTGTTGACTATCCCTAATCAACTTATTCCTTTCTAGATGATTATTAATCGTATCTCTTATAACCTTTTTCAACATTTTACCCACAACCAAAGTAAGGTTCACTGATCTATAATTATCAAGGTTATCTCTACTTTCCTTCTTGAACAAGAGGACAACATTTGCTATCCTTCAGTCTTCTGGCACTATTCCTGTAGACCAGTTCAATCCTGATGAAGGGCTTACACTTAAAACATCGACCCTCCTGCTCCTTGGAAGCTGCCTGACCAGTTGTGCTTTTCTAGCACCACACTTTTCGACTCTTATCTCCAGCATTGGCAGTCCTCACTTTCTCCTCTCTTACTCACCCCTTCTATCCCCCAACTACTTTGTCCTCTCAACCCTCTTTCATCAGCCCTCACATCTCATCTCCCATCATCCTTCTAAAGACCCCACCTTCTCCTTTAAAGTCACTCTCCCCTCATTCCCCAGTCTCCTTCACGCTCCTCCTACCGCCCCGCCACCTCGCCTTACCATTGCAGCGGTAGCGTAGGTTTGCCCAGATGATGTTTTCCTGTGAGAAGCAGAAGACTCCAAGTCTCCCTCCACGCATCGTAGTGTCAATGATTGCCCCTGAATCTGCCACAATCTTTGGTCCTTCATATAGTCGGACTCTGTGGAAACAAAAAGAAGCTCGATGGGGTACAAGGGGTTGCGAATGGCAGGAGATCAGTGGAAGGGTGACCCTGGAGACGAAGCGACGAGAACTGAAAGACTGCACCGCTTTGTGAAAATGGGTACCAAATAGTACAACCAACCTTTGGTGCCACCCTAGTGAGACTGGGTGGTACAGTCTTCCCTAGCAACCAGTTTCTGATTTGTGATTATGTAAATATCTGCTTGATGGAAGGGATAACGAAACAGGGTTTGGGCTGAGAATCACCCACACCTCCAGCAATGTTCTCTACCCTGTGACTCATTCCCCCAATCCCTCCACCCCTCACACTATGACCTACCTGATGTACCCAACCTGGGGACGATGTTGCAGGAACCAGCGATATGAAGTCTTGTCTTTCCACCCAATATTCCTAGGGTCTTTCCACAGAAGTTTGACTTGATTGCTGGTATCTCCTGTGTGCCAGAGGGCATTCCGCAAGTGTTCCCCTGGGCCAGTCTGAGATTTCACTGCCTGTTTAACAAATCAATTGGTACAAAGGTATCACAGATCCTTTATCTGCCACCAAGACCCGCTTCTCCCTTTCCATTACAAGTGGGATGGCTTCATTAAATTAAGTCAGGGATACAGTCAAATGTAGTGTATGAGAAATCAGAGTTGATTATAATTCACAGATGCTTATGACTCCCTCAGTAAGTTGATCAGAAGTGCAAGATCTTCCTAACATTTAGGCAGTGTCTTCTGACTTTGTCTGGTTAATCTCCCTTCAACAAACCACCACAATGTGGAGGTGCTGGTGTTGGACTAGGGTGGACAGCATCTGAAGTCACACGACACCAGATTGTAGTTCAATAGGTTTGTTTGAAATCACCAGCTTTCAGAGCATAGCCCCTTCATCAGGTGAAGTGGCTGATGAAGCCCCTGATAAAGGAGCTACACTCTGAAAGATTTCAAATAAACCTGTTGGACTATAACCTGGGTGTCGTGTGACTTCTGACTTCTTGACCACCACAATGACAGTGATCTCCTCACAAATGGGAAACAGCAGGGACCAGAACAAACTTGTTCATCCACATCACCTCCTGGCAGTCCCTCTTCTCCTTTATAGTATAACTTCATTTCATCATCTCGCGGGCAGTTAGTGAGATCATGTTTCCACTGCCCCAGCTCAGATCCATCACAAAATGATTATAAATCTCTGAATTCTATATTTGAATGTTTAGGGACAGCGCAGTCAGCCAGACTTATAGCTATCATCCATGTTAACAGATGTCAATTGCCACAGACCACATACTCTCAGCAGGTTCACATGGTGTACAATCAGAGTATGACACAACACTGGAGGAGGCTATTGACCCATTATTCTTACACTGGCTCTCTGAAATAGCTGCCCAATTAGTCCCACCACTCCTGCTTCTGGCCTATAAAATTTGTCCTTGCAAAGTGTCTGAGATGCAAATGTAGGTGAGGTGTAGAAATCATGAAATACAAACATATAAAGCAACAAATGTATAAAGACAGAACCATAAATCGTGTGAACAAACACCGGAATTTATTTCTATTGAGAGTAAAACAGAACAGTAATGATTGGTTAGAACACAGTCAGAGCTGGCAATACTGAGGGAGGATAAAATTGTTTGGGGGAAGTGGAGCTTGGGACCAGGAAAGTGAGGGTGATTATGGAGTGGGGGCACAGGAGGGCAGGGGATACAGAGAGGAGACTGTGACACAGATTGAAGGATGGAAAGGCTGACATGGGAATTAACATGCTGTCAGTGCAGGATCAGCTCACACTCTGTAGTCTCATTCCATGGCCTATTCCACCAGCACGGAGAGATTTCAGATCCAGAACAGTCACTCACCTTGAGCTGGATTCCAGGGTCTGCCACAGCCCTGAAGGGATTAGCTTGCCAATAGGTTTGTTCTGTCTGTTTCCACATAACCACGTAGAAACTGGAGCTGTCTTGATAGCCAAAGATAAACCCGGCATAGTCGTCATCTGTCATTGTGTTAACATGAAATGTTCCTTCAAAATCCACCCCATTAAAGGCTGTGTAACCTGAGCAGAGAGAACAGGATCACTCCAATGAAAGAGTCGATGGTACATGAGCAACCGCTTCACATTCTCAATTATTGAGGGGCGGGAGAAATTTAAAACAGTCTTTGGGAAAGTGGAATATTGTATATCTTGATTCTCAATCCCACAGAGTTTCAATGTTAATTTGAGAAGGAACAATACTGGTGTGAGATGGAGGCTGTCACATCCAGCAAGCTTTGAAGCCTTGTTAGAAGTAGCTCTTTCAGTCAGTGTAGGATTAGATATATTAGTGGCTGGTTGCTTATGCTGTTAAAGGTGGTGGACAGTGTTCACAAGGACAGAGTATATTACACTGTGGCACTCCATCTGACTGTCTGCGTGTGGTGTGGAGCTAACTGGCTACTTCTCTATTGTGCCTACTTCTGAGTCTAAGACCCCCTGGACAAACAGCACAAAGTGTCCACCAAAATGATAGAGGCTGACCATGACCACAGGGGTACCAGAATGGGGAGACTGCATTTCCAACTCCCAAATCACCTTTTAATGTAAGCTAATAAATTTCTATTTATGGTTTCTTTTTGCTGAGCATTGGTTAATTTGTTTATTGGTGTATTCAAATAAACATAAAGGGAGTCCATTAGGACACTGTTGGTAATGAGGAGGCAAGAATCTCTAACACGCCGTCCCATGTGTAAACCCACCAAGAAGGAAAATGATCCTTGTCTGATTTTGTACTTCATCATCTGTAAGGATCTATTCACAAGGATCCAGAGTAAAGCTCCCATGACACTGTTCCCCCATCAAACACTCTAGGACAGGGACAGCATGGGGCTAGGTACAGAGTAAAGCTTCCTCAACACATTCCCCATTAGCAGGACAGGGTGATATTGATTCTAATTTTATGCAATTTCTGTCATTTTAAAAATATTAAAATTGAGAGAGTGACTTCTCTTACCAACTGCAAGACCTGGGTCACTGTTCATTGTCTGCACAATCTCCATCCCCTGCAATGTCACATTAACCATGAATGATCCAACTGTGAGATACATCTCTGAAATAGCTCATGAGCAGTTTAGAAATCAAACTTATTACAAATCTGGAATATTTATCTCACCAACACAGGTATACAGATTTTAAAGGATTTATGAACAGATTATCCTCATCATGAAGGAGCAGAGGGACCTTCGAGTTCATCTACATAATTCTCTGAAGGTGGCCAGGCAAGTTGAAACAGTTGTTAAGACTTCTAACTTCCTTGGGTTTATAAATAGAGGCACGGAGTGAAAAGGGAGAAAGTGAGGACTGCAAATTTGCAGTGATATGTACTTCTTGTCAGATGTGGGAGTTTAAAGAGAGTTTAAGGATTACTGCAGATTATATCTGCCATAAATGCTGTTGGATGCGAATCTTATCAGATCGAGTGGATCAGTTGGAGAGACAGATAGAAGCAATGAGGAATTTGCAACAGCAACAGTATGTGATCGATGGCAGTTATAGGAAGGGGGGAAAGTCTCAGATACAGTCACACAGATGGGTTAACTCCAGGAAGGGTAAGAGAGGTAGGCAGCTAGTGCAGGAGTCTTTTGTGGATATACCCATTTCAAACAGGTATGCTGTTTTTGGAAAATTCTCAGGGGAACATAGCACGAGCAGCCAAGTTTCTGGCATTGAGACTGGCTCTAATGCAACGAGGGGTACGTCGGCTTCCAAGAGATCAATTGTGTTAGGGGATTCTGTAGTCAGAGGTACAGACAGACATTTCTGTGGCCAGCAGCGAAAAAGCAGAATAGGTGTGTTGTTTCCCTGGTGCTAGGATCAATGATGTCTCAGAGAGGGTGCAGAATGTTCTCACGGGAGAGAGGGACCAGCAAGAGGTCATTGTCCACATTGGAACCAATGACATTGGAAGGGAAAAGGTTGAGATTCTGAAGGGAGATTACAGAGAGTTAGGCAGAAATTTAAAAAGGAGGTCCGAGAGTAGTAATATCTGGATTACTCCCAGTGCTACGAGCTAGTGAGGGCAGGAATAGGAGGTTAGAGCAGACGAATGCATGGCTGAGGAGCTGGTGAATGGGAGAAGGATTCACATTTTTGGATCATTGGAACCTCTTTTAGGGTAGAAGTGACCTGTACAAGAAGGACGGATTGCACCTAAATTGGAAGGGGACTAATACACTGGCAGGGAGATTTGCTAGAATTGCTTGGGAGGATTTAAACTAGTAAGGTGGGGAGGTGGGACCCAGGGAGATAGTGAGGAAAGAGATTGGTCTGAGATGGGTACAGCTGAGAACAGAAGTGAGTCAAACAGTCAGGGCAGGCAGGGATAAGGTAGGACTAATAAATTAAACTACATTTATTTCAATGCAAGGAGCCTAACAGGGAAGGCAGATGAACTCAGGGCATGGTTAGGAACATGGGACTGGGATATCATAGCAATTATGGAAACATGGCTCAGGGATGGGCAGAACTGGCAGCTTAATGTTCCAGGAAGGATAGAAAGGGAGGCAAGAGAGGAGGGGGAAGTGGCATTTTTGATAAGGGATAGCATTACACCTGAGGGAGGATATTCCCGGAAATACATCCAGGGAAGTTATTTAGGTGGAACTGAGAAATAAGAAAGGGATGATCACATTATTGGGATTGTATTATAGACCCCCCCAATAGTCAGAGGGAAATTGAGAAACAAACTTGTAAGGAGATCTCAGCTATCTGTAAGAATAATAGGGTAGTTATGGTAGGGGATTTTAACTTTCCAAACATAGACTGGGACTGCCATAGTGTTAAAGGTTTAGATGGAGAGGAATTTCTTAAGTGTGTACAAGACAAATTTTCTGATTCAGTATATATATGTACCTACTAGAGAAGGTGCAAAACTTGACCTACTCTTAGGAAATCAGGCAGGGCAGGTGACTGAGGTGTCAGTGGGGGAGACTTTGGGGCCAGCGACCATAATTCTATTCATTTTAAAGTAGTGATGGAAAAGGATAGACCAGATCTAAAAGTTGAAGTTCTAAATTGGAGAAAGGCCAATTTTGACGGTATTAGGCAAGAACTTTTGAAAGCTGATTGGAGGCAGATGTTCGCAGGTAAAGGGACGGCTGGAAAATGGGAAGCCTTCAGAAATGAGATAACAAGAATCCAGAGAAAGTATATTCCTGTCAGGGTGAAAGGGAAGGCTGGTAGGTATAGGGAATGCTGGATGACTAAAGAAATTGAGGGTTTGGTTAAGAAGAAGAAGGAAGCATATGTCAAGTATAGACAGGATCGATCGAGTGAATCCTTAGAAGAGTATAAAGGAAGTAGGAGTATACTTAAGAGGGAAATCAGGAGGGCAAAACGGGGACATGGGATAGCTTTGGCAAATAGAATTAAGGAGAATCCAAAGGGTTTTTACAAATACATTAAGGACAAAAGGGTAACTAGGGAGAGAATAGGGCCCCTCAAAGATCAGCAAGGCGGCCTTTGTGTGGAGCCACAGAAAATGGGGGAGATACTAAATGAATCTTTTGCATCAGTATTTACTGTGGAAAAGGATTTGGAAGATATAGACTGTAGGGAAATAGATGGTGACATCTTGCAAAATGTCCAGATTATGGAGGAGGAAGTGCTGGATGTCTTGAAACGGTTAAAGGTGGATAAATCCCCAGGACCTGATCAGGTGTACCCGAGAACTCTGTGGGAAGCTAGAGAAGTGATTGGTGGGCTCTTGCTGAGATATTTGTATCATTGATAGTCACAGGTGCCGGAAGACTGGAGATTGGCAAACGTGATGCCACTGTTTAAGAAGGGCGGTAAAGACAAGCCAGGGAACTATAGACCGCTGAACCTGACCTCGGCGGTGGGCAAGTTGTTGGAGGGAATCCTGAGGAACAAGATGTACATGTATTTGGAAAGGCAAGGACTGATTCAGGATAGTCAATATGGCTTTGTGCGTGGGAAATCATGTCTCACAAACTTGATTGAGTTTTTTGAAGAAGTAACAAAGAAGATTGATGAGGGCAGAGCAGTAGATGTGATCTATATGGACTTCAGTAAGGCGTTTGACAAGGTTCCCTATGGGAGACTGATAAGCAAGGTTAGATCTCATGGAATACAGGGAGAACTAGCCATTTGGATACAGAACTGGCTCAAAGGTAGAAGACAGAGGGTGGTGGTGGAGGGTTGTTTTTTCAGACTGGAGGCCTGTGACCAGTGGAGTGCCACAAGGATCGGTGCTGGGTCCTCTACTTTTTGTCATTTACATAAATGATTTGGATGCAAGCATAAGAGGTACAGTTAGTAAGTTTGCAGATGACACCAAAATTGGAGGTGTAGTGGACAGCGAAGAGGGTTACCTCAGATTACAACATGATCTGGACCAGATGGGCCAATGGGCTGAGAAGTGGCAAATGGAGGTTAATTGAGATAAATGTGAGGTGCTGCATTTTGGGAAAGCAAATCTTAGCAGGACTTATACACTTAATGGTAAGGTCCTAGGGAGTGTTGCTGAACAAAGAGACCTTGCAGTGCAGGTTCATAGCTCCTTGAAAGTGGAGTCGCAGGTAGATAGGATAGTGAAGAAGGTGTTTTGTACGCTTTCCTTTGTTGGTCAGAGTATTGAGTACAGGAGTTGGGAGGTCATGTTGTGGCTGTACAGGACATTGGTTAGGCCACTGTTGGAATATTGCGTGCAATTCTGGTCTCCTTCCTATCGGAAAGATGTTGTGAAACCTGAAAGGGTTCAGAAAAGATTTACAAGGATGTTGCCAGGGTTGGAGGATCTGAGCTATAGGGAGAGGCTGAACAGGCTGGGGCTGTTTTCCCTGGAGCGTCGGAGGCCGAGGAGTGACCTTATAGAGTTTTACAAAATTATGAGGGACATGGATAGGGTAAATAGACAAAGTCTTTTCCCTGGGGTCGGGGAGTCCAGAGCTGGAGGGCATAGGTTTGGGGTGAGAGGGGAAAGATATAAAAGAGACCTACGGGGCAACTTTTTCACACAGAGGGTGGTACGTGTATGGAATGAGCTGCCAGAGGAAGAGGTGGTGGCTGGTACAATTGCAACATTTAAGAGGCATTTGGATGGGTATATGAACAGGAAGGGTTTGGAGGAATATGGGCCAGGTACTGGCAGGTGGGACTAGATTGGGTTGGGATATCTGGTCGGCATGGACAGGTTGGACCGAAGGGTCTGTTTCCATGCTGTATATCTCTATGACTCTAAATGCTGGTGATTAGACTCGAGAGTGTGGTGCTGGAAAAGCACAGCAGGTCAGGCAGCATCCGAGGAGCAGGAGAATCGACGTTTTGGGCAAAAGCCCTTCAGGAATCAGCATAGAGTATAAAAGCAAGGTAGTGAGGCTACACCTCTACAAACTATTGGTCAGATCCACGTCTGGAGTAATGTGTTCAACTCTGGGCACCTTATTTAAGGTAGGATGTTACAGTCCTGGAGAGAGTGCAAAGGAGATTTGCTAGAATAATACTAGGAATGAAGGATTTTAGATTTGGAAAAGATTAGAGAGATTGGACTTATTTTCCTTGGAGCAGAGAAGATGAAGAGGTGACCTTATTGAGGTGTTCAAAATGATGAACAATTTTAACAGGATAAAGAAGGATATTCTGTTTCCACTAGTTGGTATATCAGTAATTAGGGCTCACAACTTCAAGATTGTCAGCAAGAAAGCTAGGAGTGAGATGAGGAGAAACATCTTTACTCACAGAGTTGTTAGGATTTGGAATGCACTGCCTGGGAGAGGGGTGGAGGAGGTTTCAAAACAGAGTTGCATCTTTATTTGAAAGGGATGAAGTTAGAGAGCAATGGAGATAGTGCTGGAAAATGGGATTAGCTGTGTACTCTTTCAGGGGCCGGTACAGACACAATGGGCCGAATGGTGTCTGCTGAACTGTAAAATTCTACATTCTATCAAGCATTATGGTGAAACATCAATGTGTCAGCACAAAATAACTACAGCAGTGAAAATTCAATCAGAAATAAGTTTTCAACTAATGAAGAGGATCCTAAATCTCAATGAAACCTGCATGAATAGGACACACCAATGCATCTCAGTTAAAATTACAGATCAACTGAAACTAATGATTAGTTTAACTCTAGGTATTTCAGAGCTGAGGAAAATAATTGTAATGGAAATATTTATCTGACTTGTGTGCAGAATGTTGTCTCAAAATAAAGTCTAGAGGATCTTATATTGTTTACAGTGGGTACCATAGCCTTATTTGAGGTACACCATGTGTGCTCTATACTGTTCAGGTGAGGTACCTGGTTTAAGACGACCCAGTTTGGGTCAATCTGTGCATCTCCCTCAGGATCCAGGATCACCGTCTGATAGGCTCGAAAATCAGTGAGTGCAATCTCAGCATTTTCGGGACAAACGTCGATAACATCAATGACTTTATCATCATCAAAATCTCCTTCACACGCATCTCCCAGCCCATCACCTGTCACATATTTCAAACAAGTTTAACTTAGTAACCTCTGATTAACTTAGTACAGTTCAGCTGGTTTGATCTACTATATCCAAGCAATCCTGAACTAATCCCATTCCCCACATTGTCCCCCCCACAGCCTTGAATCAATTCCAAACTAATCCCTCTGCCCCACACTTCTCTCACAGCCCAGTATCAATCCCAAACCAGTCCCACGTCCACTATCCCCATTTCCCTGTATCAATCCTAAAGTAATCCCCCTCTGTCCCACTTCCTGAGACAAAGACTGAGAAAGATGCAAACAGTTGTCACTCACCATCGTAATCTTCCTGTGTTGGATTAGCTACAAGTCGGCAATTGTCTGGTCCAGGGGAGACATGATCAGGAATTCCATCATTATCATCATCGTCATCACATTCATCACCCAGTCCATCCCTGTCTGTGTCTAGCTGGGCACTATTAATGACTGTCGGGCAATTATCTCTGCTGTCCTGGTGCCCATCACCATCGCTGAGGATAGAGAGAGAACATCACTGTCAACAGTGGATAGAACATAATGAGCAGACACAGTTATATAACATCCCTCACTCACACTTACCCACAAATTCACTTTCTTGTTATGATCAAAGTCCAAACATGGACAAGGAACTGAATTCCAGAGGTGAAGTGAGAGTGATTTCCCTTGACATCAAGGCTGCATTTGATCGAGTGTAACATCAAGGACCCCAGCAGTCAATGGCAATCAGAGGTAAAACTGTTCAATGGGCATACTTGACACAGAGTAAGATGGGCATGTTGTTTGGAGATAAGTCATCTCTTGGGCTGGGCTGACTAGTGGCAAGTAACATTCATGCCACACAAATGCCAGGCTATGATCATCACCACTAAGAAAGAATCTAACAACCACCCCTTAACATTCAATAATGTTACCATTACTGGATTCCCCCACTATCAATTTCATTGAGGTTACTGTTGACTGGAAACTGGACTGGACTAGCCATATAAATACAGTGGTTACAAAAGCAAGTCAGAAGCTAGGAGTTCTATTATTGAATTACTCAACTTCTGACTCCCCAAAGCCTGTCCACCATCTACAAGGCACAAGTTAGGAGTGTGATGGAATACTCCCCACTTGCCTGGATAGGTGTACCTCCAACAACACTCCAGAAACATGACACCATCCAGGGCAAAGCAGCCCGCTTGATTGGAACCACATCCACTACCTCCACCACCGATGCGCAGTAGCAACAGTGTATACCATCTACAAGCTGAACTGCAGAAACTCACCAAAGATCCTCAGACAGCACCTTCCAAACCACTTCCATCTAGAAGGATAATGGCAGCAGATGGGAACACCACCCCCTGCAAGTTCATACACAGATCCATACATGCATTAACCCTCCCACCCATACACCTTCACACACACCACGCTCTCTCTCTCTCTCTCTCTCCTTCTCGCTTACTTTCTTGAATCTTCATCTGCTGATTTGACTGAGAGTCCATTTTCAGGATTTTTGTCGTATAGTGTGGATAATCCCTCTCAGAACCATTGTGTTTCATTCCAATTGATCCGACCTTACTTGTTGACTATAACTTCCGACTGAGTGATAATAAGAAGACTGCAGTGCTCACCTGTCTGTGTTGGTATCACAGGAATCACCTACAAGGTCATTGTCATCATCCAACTGGAAAAGTCAAAATCAACATCAAATTATGATCATTCAATGCAACTCATCCTAGCTCAGTGTGGGCATAGCCCCCCACCCCCAGAGAGACAAGGGAATCTCACAGAGCAATAGAGGATGCCGCTCCACCCAACCTTACACAGAGAGACCAAGAAGCATCCCTTTCTCCTTTACAATAACCAGAAAATGGTAAAGTCTAAAATTTCCATGCATCATGAACGAGGCATTGTGCTGAGATTTTGAGAGGTGACGAGGGCTTCTGAGTAGAAGAGACGGGTTCCCAGGGAGAATGGTCAAGGGTCTCTGGCAGAGGGAGAAGGGGCCCGGTGCCTGATGGATACTCAATGTTAACCTGATCCGGGTTTCTGATGTTGGGGCAGCTGTCACAGGCATCTCCAACCCCATCACTGTCACGGTCCAGCTGATCCTGGTTTGGAACTCGCTCACAGTTATCTAAACTGTTCCTTATTCCTACAATAAGAAAGATTATGTAGATCAAATTAGAAACAATAATTAACCATCACAACCTCTGCTTGTTCACAGATCCTGCTGTCTCTCTCCAATCTCATGCCTCACTAAGTTCTCGATTGGTCCCTGATATGTGAGGTTTCCACTACAATGAGAGACTGAATAAATTTGGTCAATCCTATCTGGAGGTTGGAAGAATGAGTAATGATCTAATTGAACCATTTAAGATTCTGAAAGAGCATCACTGCGTAGATAGATTAGATTAGTGTGGAAACAGGCCTTTTGGCCCAACAAGTCCACACCGACCCTCTGAAGAGTAAGCCACCCAGACCTGTTCTCCTACTCCCTACTAATGCACCTATCACTATGGGCATGGCCAATTCACCTGACCTGCACATCTTTGGACTGTGGGAGGAAACCCACAGTCACACGGGGCTGGAATCGAACCGGACCCTGGCGCTGAAAGGCAGCAGTGCTAAGCACTGAGCCACCGTGCCGTCTGAAAGGTATATGTGGGAAAGTGAGAACATTTCAGAATAAGGGGTTGATCATTAAGGAATGAAATGAGGAACAATGGCTTCACCCAAATAGTTGTGAATATCTTGGGTTCTCCACCCCAGAAGGTTCTGGCTGCTCAGTTGGTGACACACCAATGTTCGATTTCTCCAGGAATCAAGGGACTTGGAGAGTGGGCAGGAAAAATGCAGTGATAGTGCAAGGTCACCTGTGATCATAGTGAATTCAAGGCAAACACAATGGACCATGAAATCACTTAAATAGTGGCTTTTATCTCAGAATTTCTCCAGCATTCACTACCATGGAGCATTCCACTGAGGACAGTCTTCAGGATAATCCTTCGCAAATAGGAGGAGGAACGTGTTTTGATCTTGGCAATTGTTTGCTAAATGTAAAGCTGGCTGCTATCTCCTTGTTCAGAATCAGGCTGTCATTCAAAAATGTAATCTGAATTGAATGATTTATAGACATTTGCATTTTATGGTGAATACAGCATTCTACACTTATATGAGGAACAAGAGGATGGTCAGAGCGAGGGTAGGCCAGTCAGGGACAATGGAGGGAACTTGTGTCTGGAGTCAGAAGAAGTAGGTAAGGTCCTTAATGAATACTTTGCTTCAGTATTCACTACTGAGAGGGACCTTGTTATTTGTGAGGAGGATGTGCTGGAAATTTTGAAACCCATGAGGATATAAAAGTCCCCTGGGCCAGAGGGGATATACCCAAGGTTACTATAGGAAGTGAGGGAAGTGATTTCTGCACCTTTGGCAATGATCTTTGTGTCCTCTCTGTCCACTGGAGTAGTACCAAATGATTGAAGGATGGCAAATGTTATTCCCTTGTTCATGAAAGGCAATAGGGATATTCCTGGGAATTACCGACTAGTCTATTTTACGTCGCTGGTGGGCATTGGAGAGGATTCTGAGAGACAGGATTTATGATTATTTGGAAAAGTATAGTTTAATTAGAGATACTCAGCATGGCTTTGTGAGAGGTAGGTCTACCACAAAAACCTTAGTGAATTCTTTGAGGAGGTGACAAAACACATTGATGAAGGTAGAGCAGTGGATGTAGTGTATATGAATTTTAGAAGGCTGTTTGATAAGGTTCCCCATGGTAGACTCATTCAGAAAGTAAGGAGGCAGGGGATACAGACAAATTTGGTTATTTGGATACAGAATTGACTGGCCCATAGAAGACAGAGGATGGTAGGAGATAGACAGTATTCAGCCTAGAGCTCAGTGACCAGTGGTGTTCCGCAGATATCTGTTCTGGACCTCTGCTCTTTGTGATTTTTATAAATGACTTGGATGAGGAAGTGGAAGGGTGCGTTGGTAAGTTTACCAATGACATGAAGGTTGGTGGAGGACTGTTGTAGGTTGCAATGGGACACTGCCAGGATGTAGAGCTGGGCTGAGAAGTGACAGATGGAGTTCAATCTGAAAAAGTGTGAAGTGATTCATTTTGGAAGGTTGAATTTGAATGCAGATTACTTAGTTACAGGCAGGATTCTTGGTAGTGTGGAGGAACAGAGACCTTGGGGTCCACATCTGTAGATCCCTCAAAGTTGCCACCCAAGTTAACAGGGTTGTTAAGAAGGCATATTGTGTGTTGGCTTTCATTAGCAGGGGGACTGGGTTTAAGAGCTGCGAGGTTATGCTGCAGCTTTATAAAGCCCTGGTTAGACTACACTTGGAATATTGTGTTCAGTTCTGGTCGCCTCATTATAGGAAAGATGTGGAAGCTTTAGAGAGGGTCCAGAGATTTACCAGGATGCTGCCTGGACAGGAGGGCATGTCTTATGAAGAAAAGTTGAGGGAATGAGGGCTTTTCTCATTGGAGTAAAGAAGGGTGAGAGGTGACTTGATAGAGGTGTACAAGATGATGAGAGGCATAGATAGAGTGGATAGCCAGAGACATTTTCCCAGGGCGGAAATCTATATCACAAGGGGGCATCATTTTAAGGTGATTAGAGGAAGGTTTAAGGGAGATGTCAGAGGGAGGTTCTTTACACAGAGAGTGGTGGGTGTGTGGAATGCACTGCCAGTGATGGTAGAATCTGATAATTATGAGCATTTATGCAACTCTTGGATAGGTACATGGATGATAGTAAAATGCAGGGTATGTAGGTAAGTTTGATCTTAGAGTAAGATAAAAGGTCGGCACAATATTGAGGGCTGAAGGGCTGTACTGTTCTGTATTGTTCTATGTTCTAATACAGTAAAACACAGTGAAAAGCTTCAACAATCCACAATCCAGTGCATTTTGAATTGTTTAAGAATAAAAAGAGTAAAAAGATATAGCTGAAAGAGTCTATCTTCCTTCTGCTGCCTTCACCATGAGCAATGATCCCTCACCAGATTCACCAACAACACCTGCACCTCCATCACCACACCAACATAGGAGCTATCACTCTTTAGGCACCATTTCCTCGCCCCGGGCCCACCTTACTGCCACTGTTGCTGATGCCACACTCACCCTGCAGCCAGGACTCCCCAACTACACTGCTACCACTGCCTCGCTGGTAATCAGGGATCCCCCGCTCAGGGCCTCCTGCAACCAGGGGGCCCTGCTCTGGGCCTCCTGCAACCAGGGGTCTCCCGCTCTGGGCCTCCTGCAACCAGGGGGCCCTGCTCTGGGCCTCCTGCAACCAGGGGTCTCCCGCTCTGGGCCTCCTGCAACCAGGGGTCTCCCGCTCTGGGCCTCCTGCAACCAGGGGTCTCCCGCTCTGGGCCTCCTGCAACCAGGGGTCCCTGGCTATGATATCAGGCCAGGCCACCACCTTGTCAACAGTCCCTCTCCAGCTGGCCCCCTCCATCTATTGTTGAGGAAACATATTCTTTATGTTCTCAGTTTGGCTGATTGCATTCTCCTCTCCCAAAATACACTGCCCCAAGATTCAGGGCACTGAGATTAACATGTGTCCTAATTGTACTGCCACAAAGTTTAATAATGTCCCATAGCTTTTACCATAATTCCTCTTGCTTTGTGATCAGTGAGTGATCACCTGACCCATTTCCTAGATTATTTATACTAGTCAGGAGTAAATTCAGATAACTGACTGCAAAGGCTTCATTATCTCCAGGAAACTTCACCTTCTCTTCTTCCCACTTACCATCTCCATCCATGTCCTGATCACATGCATCTCCTTTTCCGTCATTATCAATGTCCTGCTGATTATTATTAATGATGAGTCTACAGTTATCACACATGTCTCCAAACATATCCTGATCTGTGTTTCTTTGGTCAACATTTGGGACCAAAATGCAGTTGTCCTGTGAAAATTAGATAAGAGTGGTTAGTGTCACTGACTGTCATTTGACAGCACCTTCCAAATCCACAAACACTTCAATCTAGAATGACAAGGGCAGCAGATACATGGGAACACCATGATCTGCAAGTTCCCCTCAATGCCACACACCATCCCGACTTGGAAGTATACCACCATTCCTTCACTGTTGCTGGGTCAAAATCCTGGAATTCCCTCCCTAAGGGCGTTGTGGGTCCACGTACAGCACATGGACTGCAACGGGTTAAGAAGGAACTCACCCCCACCTTCACAAGGGCAATAAATGCTAGACCCAGCCAGAAACACCCACATTTTTAAGTTGCGATATTGAAACAATATTGACTCTAGCTTTCACAACTGTTTCTTTAGTTTTTTTTAAAGAAAACCAGCACAGACAAAATTGGCCAAAAGTCTTCTTCAGTCCCTTCAATTTCTACAATTCCAAGAAAACAAGCAAAACTGAATTGAATTTCTATAGCGTCATTCACATCCTCGGATCATCTCAAAATGTTTCATAGCCAAAAAAGTCCTTTTAAGGTCGACACTGTCGTAAAACAGGAGGTTGGTCAGTCAGATTACACTCAGCAAGGTCCCACTAACAATGATGTGGTTATGGGGTATGGCTAATAGGGCAGTTGTATGTTCTTCCTGCAGAATGTGGCAGGTGAGAGACACGACACGTCTCTGCCGACTACATCTGAGGGAAGTGCACCCAACTCCAGCTCCTTGAAAACTGAGTTAGGGAACTGGAGCTGGAGCTGGATGAACTTCGGATCATCCGGGAGGCTGAGGGAGAAATTGAGAGGATGTACAGGGAGGTGGTCACTCCCCAGACACAGGATAAGGACAGCTAGGGAACTGTCAGGGGGAGGAAAGGGAACTGACAGATAGAGCAGGGATCCCCTGTGGCCGTTCCCCTCAGCAATAAGTATACCGTTTTGGATACTGCTGGGGGGGACGGCCTACCAGGGGAAAGCCATAGTTGTCAGGTCTCTGGCACTGAGCCTCAGAAGGGAAGGGGGGAAAATAGAAAAGCGCTAGTGGTAGGGGACTCAATAGTTAGACGGATTGACAGGAAAATTTGTGGTCAGGACTGGGACTCCTGGAAGGTATGTTGCCTCCCTGGTGCCAGGGTCCGAGATGTCACCGATTGGATTTACAAGATTCTGAAGGGGGAGTGTGAGCAATCAGAAATCATGGTACACATTGACACCAATGATATATCCGGGAAAGGGATTGATGATCTGAAAAGTGACCACAGAGAGCTCGGTTGGAAGCTGAAGAACTGGATGAGTAGAGTAGTGATCTCAGGTTTGCTACTGGTGCCACGAGATAGTGAGGTGAGGAACAGTCAGTGAGTGCAGCTTAACACGTGGCTGTGAGGCTGGGGCAGGAGGGAGGACTTCAGATACCTAGACCATTGGGACACCTCTTGGGAAGGTGGGGCCTGTACATGAAGGATGGGTTACACCTGAACTGGAGGGGCACAAATGTTCTGGGTGGAAGATTTGTTTGTGTGGTTCGGGAGGGTATAAACTAGATTGGCAGGGGGGTGGGGCAGCGCTACATATCTGAGAGGGGGGTAGTTACATATGGGGCAGTGACAGGATGTAGTGAATCTATTGGGAAGGTTTCTCACGTGATGAAACAAGGGGATCGGTTAAAGTGTGTCTGCTTTAACGCAAGGAGTGTCAGAAATAACAGTGAGGAACTTAGAGCATGGATCAGTATCTGGGACTATGATGTTGTGGCCATAACAGAGACGTGAGTTTCATGGGGGCAGGACTGGTTGTAGATGCTCCAGGGTTTAGAACATTTAAAAAGAACAGGGAGGGTGGAAAAAGAGGAGGGGGCGTAGCATTGCATCACAGCTACAGAAACTAAGGTTGTTGAGGAAGGTTTGTCTACTGAGTCAGTATGGGTGGAAGTTAGGAACAGCAAGGGAACAGCCACCACATTGGGGGTTTTCTACAGACCCCCTAATAACAGTAGGGAGATTGAAGATCTCATAGGCCGGCAGATTTTGGAAAAATGCAGATGTAGCAGGGTGGTTGTTATGGGTGACTTCAACTTTCCCAATATTGACTGGAACCTCCTGAGTGCAGATGGTTTGGATGGAGCCGTTTCTGTCAGGTGTGTTCAGGAGGGTTTCCTTATTCAGTATGTAGACAGGCCAACGAGGGGAGAGGTCATTTTGGATTTGGTGCTTGGCAATGAGCCAGGACAGGTGTCAGATCTCACGGTGGGAGAACACTTTGGTGACAGTGACCACAACTGCCTCACATTTACCATAGCCTTGGAGAGGGAAAGGAGCTGTTACCAAGGGAAGATATTTAATTCGGAAAAGGAAGTTATGACACTCCCAGACAGGAGTTGGGAAGTACAGACTGGGAGCAATTGTTCCACAGAAAGGGCACAGCAGACATGTGGAGACTATTTAAGGAGCAGTTGTTGTGAGTGATGCACAAATTTGTTCCTCTGAGACAGGTAAGAAGGGGTAAGATTAAGGAATCTTGGATGACGGGAACAGAGGAACTTCTGGTCAAAAGGAAGAAGGCAGTTTACATCAGGTGGAGGAAGCAAGAATCAAGTACAGCTTCAGAGGATTATAGGCTTACTAGAAAGGAGCTCAGAAATGGACTGAGGAGAACCAGGAGGAGGCACAAAAAAGGCTTGGCAAGAAGGATTTTTACTCACACATGAGGAATAAGAGAATAATCAGGGAGAAGGTTGGGCCAATCAGGGATAGCGTAGGGAACTTGTGTGTGGAGTCTGGAGCAGATAGGGGAAGCCTTAAATGAGTTTCTTGCTTCGGTTTTCACCAAGGAAAGGGACCTTGTTGTGAATGAGAACTTTGAGGAGCTGGGATACAGGCTTGAACAGATCAAGATTGATGAAATTGATGTGCTGGAAATTTTGGCCAACATTCAGATAGATAAGTCCCCAGGGCCAGACCAGATTTATCCCAGGCTGCTTCGGGAAGCGAGAAATGAGGTTGCTAAGCCGCTGGTGAAGATCTTTGCTTCCTCACTCTCCATGGGAGTTGTACCGGAGAATTCGAGGGAGGCGAATGTTGTTCCTCTTTTCAAGGACAATAGGGAAATCCCTGGCAATTACAGACCAGTCAGTCGTACGTCTTTGGTCAGCACAGTTTTGGATAGACTTCTGAGGGATAAGATTTATGACTATTTGGAAAGGCATAGTGTGATTAACGCAGTCAGCATGGCTTTGCGAGGGTCAGGTCATGCCTTACAAATCTTATGGAGTTCTTTAAGGAGGTGAAGATCGAACAGTGGATGTGGTGTAAATGGATTTCAGCAAGGCATTTGATAGGGATCCCCATGGTCGGCTCATTCATAAAGTCAGGAATTATGGGATACAGGGAGATTTGGCTATCTGGATTCAGAATTGGCTGGCTGACAAGGCAGAGAGTGGTTGTAGATGGAAAGTATTCTGCCTGGAGGTCAGTGGTGAGTGGGGTCCTGCAGGGCTCTGTTCTTGGGCCTCTGCTCTTTGTCGTTTTACAAATGACTTGCCCCTCCAACAACACTCCCTCAGCACTGTCCCTCCAACAGCACTCCCTCAGCACTGTCCCTCCAACAGCACTCCCTCAGTACTGCCCTCCAACAGTACTCCCTCAGTACTGACCCTCCAACAGCACTCCCTCAGCACTGTCCCTCCAACAGCACTCCCTCAGTACTGCCCTCCAACAGTACTCCCTCAGTACTGACCCTCCAACAGCACTCCCTCAGTACTGCCCTCCAACAGTACTCCCTCAGTACTGCCCGTCCAACAGCACTCCCTCAGTACTGACCCTCCAACAGCACAGCACTCCCTCAGCACTGTCCCTCCAACAGCACTCCCTCACACTGTCCCTCCAACACCACTCCCTCCCCTCCAACAGCACTCCCACAGTACTGCCCCTCCAACAGCACAGCACTCCCTCAGCACTGTCCCCCCAACAGCACTCCCTCAGTACTGCCTGTCCAACAGCACTCCCTCAGTACTGCCCTCCAACAGAATTCCTCATTACTGCCCCCCCAACAGAACTTCGTCAGTACTGCCCTTCCAACAGTACTCCCTCAGTACTGCCCTCCAACGGCACTGCTTCAGTATTGCCCCCCAACAGCACTCCCCTAGTACTGCTCCTCCAACAGCACTCCCTCAGTACTGACCCTCCAACAGCACTCCCTAAGTACTGTCCCCCCAACAGCACTCCCTCAGTACTGCCCTCCAACAGCACTCCCTCAGCACTGCCCCTCCAACAGCACTCCCTCAGCACTGCCCCTCCAACAGCACTCCCTCAGAACTGCCCCTCCAACAGCACTCCCTCAGCACTGCCCCTCCAACAGCACTCCCTCAGCACTGTCCCCCCAACAGCACTCCCTCAGTACTGCCCCTCCAACAGCACTCCCTCAGCACTGTCCCCCCAACAGCACTCCCTCAGTAATGCTCCTCCAACAGCACTCCATCAGTACTTTCCCTCCAACAGTACTCCCTCAGTACTGACCCTCCATCAGCACTCCCTCAGTACTGCCCGTCCAACAGCACTCCCTCAGTACTGCCCTCCAACAGCACTCCCTCAGTACTGATCCTCCAACAGCACAGCAATCCCTCAGCACTGCCCCTCTACAGCACTCCCTCAGCACTGCCTGTCCAACTGCACTCCCTCAGCACTGCCCCTCCAACAACACTCCCTCAGTACTGTCCCTCCAACAGTACTCCCTCAGCACTGTCCCTCCAACTGCACTCCCTCAGCACTGTCCCTCCAACAACACTCCCTCAGCACTGTCCCTCCAACAGCACTCCCTCAGCACTGCCCCTCCAACAGTACTCCCTCAACACTGTCCCTCCAACAACACTCCCTCAGCACTGTCCCTTTAACAGCACTCCCTCAGCACTGCCCCTCCAACAGTACTCCCTCAGCACTGCCCGTCCAACTGCACTCCCTCAGTACTATCCCTCCAACTGCACTCCCTTAGTACTGTCCCTCCAACAGCATTCCCTCAGTCCTGTCCCTCCTCGAGCACAGCACTCCCTCAGCACTGCACTTCCGTCCAAAAGCACTGCCCCTCCAACAGCACTCCTTCAGCACTGCGCCCCAACAGCACTCCCTAAGTACTGTCCCTCCAACAGCACCCCCTCAGTACTTTCCCTCCAACAGCACTCCCTCAGTACTGCCTGTCCAACAGCACTCCCTCAGTACTGCCCCTCCAACAAAACTCCCTCAGTATTGCCCCTCCAACAGCACTCCCTCAGTACTGCCCTTCCAACAGTACTCCCTCAGTATTGCCCCCCAACAGCACTCCCCTAGTACTGCTCCTCCAACAGCACTCCCTCAGTACTGACCCTCCAACAGCACTCGCTAAGTACTGTCCCTCCAACAGCACTCCGTCAGCACTGCCCCTCCAACAGCACTCCCTCAGCACTGTCCCCCCAACAGCACTCCCTCAGTACTGCCCCTCCAACAGCACTCCCTCAGCACTGTCCCCCCAACAGCACTCACTCAGTAATGCTCCTCCAACAGCACTCCCTCAGTACTTTCCCTCCAACAGTACTCCCTCAGTACTGACCCTCCATCAGCACTCCCTAAGTACTGTCCCTCCAACAGCACTCCCTCAGTACTGCCCTCCAACAGCATTCCCTCAGTACTGATCCTCCAACAGCACAGCAATCCCTCAGCACTGCCCCTCTACAGCACTCCCTCAGCACTGCCTGTCGAACAGTACTCCCTCAGCACTGTCCCTCCAACAGCACTCCCTCAGCACTGTCCCTCCAACAGCACTCCCTCAGCACTGTCCCTCCAACTGCACTCCCTCAGCACTGTCCCTCCAACAACACTCCCTCAGCACTGTCCCTTCAACAGCACTCCCTCAGCACTGCCCCTCCAACAGTACTCCCTCAGCACTGCCCGTCCAACTGCACTCCCTCAGTACTATCCCTCCAACTGCACTCCCTCAGTACTGTCCCTCCAACAGCATTCCCTCAGTCCTGTCCCTCCTCGAGCACAGCACTCCCTCAGCACTGCACGTCCGTCCAAAAGCACTGCCCGTCCAACAGCACTCCCTCAGTACTGCGCCCCAACAGCACTCCCTAAGTACTGTCCCTCCAACAGCACCCCCTCAGTACTGCCCTCCAACAGCACTCCTTCAGCACTGCGCCCCAACAGCACTCCCTAAGTACTGTCCCTCCAACAGCACCCCCTCAGTACTTTCCCTCCAACAGCACTCCCTCAGTACTGCCTGTCCAACAGCACTCCCTCAGTACTGCCCCTCCAACAAAACTCCCTCAGTATTGCCCCTCCAACAGCACTCCCTCAGTACTGTCCCTCTGACAGCACTCGCTCAGTACTGTCCCTCCGACAGCACTCCCTCAGTACTGTCCCTCCAACAGTACTCCCTCTGGATTGCTCCTCCAACAGTACTCCCTCAGCACTGCCCCTCCAACAGCACTCCCACAGTACTGCCCGTCGAACAGTACTCCCTCAGCACTGCCCCTCCAACAGCACTCCCACAGTACTGCCCGTCGAACAGTACTCCCTCAGTACTGCCCCTCCAACAGCACCCACTCTGTACTGCCCTCCAACAGCACTCCCTCAGTACTGCCCCTCCAACAAAACTCCCTCAGTATTGCCCCTCCAACAGCACTCCCTCAGTACTGTCCCACCAACAGCACTCCCTCAGTACTGTCCCTCCAACAGCACTCCCTCAGTACTGCCCCTCCAATAGCACTCCCTCAGTAATGCTCCTCCAACAGCACTCCCTCAGTGCTTTCCCTCCAACAGTACTCCCTCAGTACTGACCCTCCATCAGCACTCCCTAAGTACTGTTCCTCCAACAGCACTCCCTCAGTACTGCCCTCCAACAGCACTCCCTCAGTACTGATCCTCCAACAGCACAGCAATCCCTCAGCACTGCCCCTCTACAGCACTCCCTCAGCACTGTCCCTCCAACAACACTCCCTCAGCACTGTCCCTCCAACAGCACCCCCTCAGCACTGTCCCTCCAACAGCACTCCCTCAGCACTGTCCCTCCAACAGCACTCCCTCAGCACTGTCCCTTCAACAGCACTCCCTCAGCACTGTCCCTTCAACAGCACTCCCTCAGCACTGCCCCTCCAACAGTACTCCCTCAGCACTGCCCGTCCAACTGCACTCCCTCAGTACTATCCCTCCAACTGCACTCCCTCAGTACTATCCCTCCAACAGCACTCCCTCAGCACTGTCCCTCCAACAGCACTCCCTCAGCACTGTCCCTCCAACAGCATTCCCTCAGTCCTGTCCCTCCTCGAGCACAGCACTCCCTCAGCACTGCCCGTCCATCCAAAAGCACTGCCCGTCCAACTGCACTCCCTCAGTACTATCCCTCCAACTGCACTCCCTCAGTACTTTCCCTCCAACAGCACTCCCTCAGCACTGCCTGTCCAACAGCACTCCCTCAGTACTGCCCCTCCAACAAAACTCCCTCAGTCTTGCCCCTCCAACAGCACTCCCTCAGTACTGTCCCTCTGACAGCACTCGCTCAGTACTGTCCCTCCGACAGCACTCCCTCAGTACTGTCCCTCCAACAGTACTCCCTCTGGATTGCTCCTCCAACAGTACTCCCTCAGCACTGCCCCTCCAACAGCACCCACTCTGTACTGCCCTCCAACAGTACTCCCTCTGGATTGCTCCTACAACAGCACTCCCTCAGTACTGTCCCACCAACAGCACTCCCTCAGTACTGTCCCTCCAACAGCACTCCCTCAGCACTGTCCCTCCAACTGCACTCCCTCAGCACTGTCCCTCCAACAACACTCCCTCAGCACTGCCCCTCCAACAGTACTCCCTCAGCACTGCCCGTCCAACTGCACTCCCTCAGTACTATCCCTCCAACTGCACTCCCTCAGTACTGTCCCTCCAACAGCATTCCCTCAGTCCTGTCCCTCCTCGAGCACAGCACTCCCTCAGCACTGCACGTCCGTCCAAAAGCACTGCCCGTCCAACTGCACTCCCTCAGTACTGCCCTCCAACAGCACTCCTTCAGCACTGCGCCCCATCAGCACTCCCTAAGTACTGTCCCTCCAACAGCACCCCCTCAGTACTTTCCCTCCAACAGCACTTCCTCAGTACTGCCTGTCCAACAGCACTCCCTCAGTACTGCCCCTCCAACAAAACTCCCTCAGTATTGCCCCTCCAACAGCACTCCCTCAGTACTGTCCCTCTGACAGCACTCGCTCAGTACTGTCCCTCCGATAGCACTCCCTCAGTACTGTCCCTCCAACAGTACTCCCTCTGGATTGCTCCTCCAACAGCACTCCCTCAGTACTGTCCCACCAACAGCACTCCCTCAGTACTGTCCCTCCAACAGCACTCCCTCAGCACTGTCCCTCCAACAGCACTCCCTCAGCACTGCCCGTCCAACTGCACTCCCTCAGTACTGCCCCTCCAACAGCACTCCCCCAGTCCTGCCCCTCCAACAGCACTCCCCCAGTCCTGCCCCTCCAACAGCACTCCCCCAGTCCCTCCCTCCAACAGCACTCCTTCAAACTGCCCCCCTGACAACATTCCAATCTGCACTTCTAACTAAACTGCACACTGCATCTGTTAACAATACATTTTCTGTCTTATGTTTCTCTACAGCACAACACCCCAAGTGCCGCACTGACAGTATCAACCTGCATTCTAAGCTCAGGTCTCTGGTGTTGGATTTGAATGAATCACTTGCACACAGGGGAAAGCGCTGCTGCTAGCAGAGCTGATAATGAACTGAATCAAATACCAACCTCAAGGTTTGGAACTCCATCCCCATCTGCATCATCATCACAGGCATCTCCAGCACCATCTCTATCAGCATCTTCCTGCCCAGAGTTTGGCACTGTCATACAGTTATCCTGGCAGAGGAACAGCATATCCATCAACAAACACTTATTATCTTTCCATCAGTTCCCTCTTTCTCCTTTATTTCTTCCTCCTCACTCTCTTTCTCCAACTTTTTTTCCCCTTCATTACATTCCAACCGTACCTTGCGGCAGTTTCTTTCAGGACACTCAAGTGTCACATCTGGAAACCCATCGATATCTGTGTCCTTTGCACATCTGTAGCCATTTCCAGCCCATCCGACTGCACACTGTGGCAATTAGAAAATTAAAGACCATCTTAATTAATACCATGATTAAACATGAAATATAAAAAGTACTCCAACTGATGTGTTGCTGGGAGTTTATTGAGAAATAATTTGCTGGATCAAGCCTCTGTCACATCTGGGGCACACCTGGATTTGGATCATTGCCTCTCACCATTAACACTTGGAAACATGTCAATTAAAATGCTTCCTTTCTCAAATTCCTTATCCAGATTACCTCACAGGTGTTCTCTTTCATTTCCAGTTTGCTGTTTATCAATAATTAGTATGTACGTCTGTTCATTTTTCTCTATACCGTATATTTGTCTCAATATAGAATTGTGTGTGGGTGAGTGTGTGTGAGAGAGTGTGGGTGAGTGTATGAGTGTGGGTGTGTGAGAGTGTGGGTGAGTGTGAAAGTGTGGGTGTGTGTGTGGGTGAGTGTGTGTGTGTGTAAGAGTGTGGGTGAGTGTGTGTGTGAGAGAGAGTGTGGGTGAGTGTGTGTGTGTGAGAGAGAGTGTGGGTGTGTGTGTGTGTGTGAGAGAGTGTGGGTGTGTGTGTGTGGGTGAGTGTGTGTGTGTGTGAGAGTGCGGGTGAGTGTGTGTGTGTGAGTGTGGGTGAGTGTGTGGTTGAGTGTGAAAGTGTGTGTGTGAGTGTGGGTGAGTGTGTGTGTGTGTGTAAGAGTGTGAGTGAGTGTGTGTGTGTGAGAGAGTGTGGGTGTGTGTGTGTGAGAGAGTGTGGGTGTGTGTGTGTGGGTGAGTGAGTGTGTGTGTGTGTGTAAGAGTGTGAGTGAGTGTGTGTGTGTGTGAGAGAGTGTGGGTGTGTGTGTGTGAGAGAGTGTGGGTGTGTGTGTGTGTGAGAGAGTGTGGGTGTGTGTGTGTGGGTGAATGAGTGTGGGTGAGTGTGTGTGTGTGTGAGAGTGCGGGTGAGTGTGTGTGTGAGTGTGGGTGAGTGTGTGGTTGAGTGTGTGTGTGAGAGTGTGGGTGGTTGAGTGTGTTGTGAGAGTGTGGGTGAGTGGGTGTAGTTGAGATTACAGAGATTATGTATGTGTTCTCTGCAGTTCTAAACAATGAGAGGTTATCTCTCTGAAACATATGGACATCCTTTTGAGTTTGTCAGGGAGATGCATGGAGGATATTTTCCTTGGCTGGGAGTTTAGAACTACAGATACGGTCGCAAGATAAGGTGGGTCACAAATTTAGGATTGTGGGGAGGGATTCTGAATGAGGTGAGAATGATAGCGCTTGACAACTAAGTCACGTGGCATCAAGGAGCCTTAGCATAACTGGAGTCAGGAAAAAACTTTCCACTGGTAGAAGTCATACCTGGCACATAGGAAGATTGTTCAGGCAGCTAGAGATCAGTCACCTCAGCTCTAAGACATCTCTGCAGCAGCTCCTCAGGCCTCTGAGCAAGTCAGACTTGAACCCAAGGCCTCCTGAGCCAGAGGTAGAAATTCGACTACTGTGCCACAAGAGGGCTCTGGAGTTCCACAGGATAATATCCTTGGCCCAATCATCTTCAGCTGCTTAGTCAATGACATTCAGTCCATCAGAAGGTCAGAATTGGGAATGTTCGTTGATGATTGCACAACGTTCAGCACCATTCACCACTCCTCAGGTACTGAAGTAGTCCATATCCAAATGCAGCAAGACCTGGACAGTTCAGGCTGAAAATTGGCATGTATACAAGTGCCAAGCAGTGACCATATCTAATAAGAGAGAATCTAACCACTGCCCTTTAACATTCAATAATGTTCAATAATCACTGAATTCGCCACTATCAACATCCTTGGGGTTCCCATTAACTGGAAACTAAACTGGGCTATAATACAGTGGCCACAACAGCAAGCCAGAGGCCAAGAATTCTATTATTGAATAATTCACCTCCTGACTCCCCATAGTCCGTCCACCATCTACACGGCACAAGTCAGGAGTGTGTTGGAATACTCCTCACTTGCCTGGATGGGTGCAGTTCCAACAACACACAAGAAGCTTAACACCATCAGGATGAAGCAGCCCGCTTGATTGGCACCACATCCACAAACATCTACTCTTTCCACCACCGACGCTCAATAGCACAGTGTGTACCACCTACAAGATGCAATGCAGAAATTCACTAAAGCTCCTTAGACAGCACCTTCCAAAACCCACAACCACTTCCATCTAGAAGGACAAAGGCAGCAAATACATGGAAGTATCACTTCCCTGCAAGATCCCCTTCAAGCTTCTCACCATCCTGACTTGGAAATATATCACCGTTCCTTCAGCGTTACTGGGTCAAAATGCTGTAATTCCCTCCCTAAGAGTATTGCGAGTCACCCCTCAGCACATGGGCTGCAGCTCACCCCCACATTCTCAAGGGGCAACTAGGGACAGGCAATAAATGCTGGACAGCCAGAGACACCATGTCCCATGAGTGAATTTTTAAAAAAGTTGTAAGTGGACAATTATTGAATATTTTATATATTAAATATTTTATGGCTGAGATAGACAGGAATTAAGGAATATGGGAATACTGTGAAGAGATAAGTAGCTAGAGTTGTATTGAGTGGTGCAGCAGACTCGAGGGTCTGAATTGTGTCCTCTTGCATGTTGTTTTTATTATTATACTGAAGTGTCCCTTTCTCTTGCCCCCCTCTGACATACACAGTCCTCCTTATTCCTCACTCAACCCTGGGACCACTTATCCTATTCCCTCCATCATGATGAACAGCATCCCCTACCCATCTCTCTCCCTATGTCCCTTGCTCCACTTATTTATCCATGTTGCACTCATCCCTTCATTCCTCTCTCCTCCTATCCCTTGCTCCCCATCCTTCTCTCTCTGTCTCACTTTGTCTAAGCCCTCTCAATTCCCTTCCCTTTATCTTTCTCCTGCTCCTTTTGTCTCTCCCCTTCCTGCTCTTTCTCCCTCCACTTCTCTCTCTGTCCCCATCTATCTTTCTTTCTTGACACTTTAACTCTACATCTCTCTGTCACTCCCTCTCTGCTGCTTTCCCTCTGTTTCTCTCTGCTGTTTGACCTTCACTTTCCCCTTGACTCTCAGTTACTTTCTTCCTGTCCTGCTCTCCTTCTGTGTTCCCTCTCTCCTCCTCTCTTCTCTCTTGCTCTCCCCTCAGAGATTGATGGATTACATTATGTTCCTTACAACACAAGTAATCTTGTTGTTTCGGCTGACAATGCACTCTGCTCTCTCATGGCAGGGGTTTCTCGCTCCATTAGGGCAGCTCCTCTCCAAACGACAGCCCCGGTTCTGATCTCGGACATAGCCGGCCTTACATGGGCCACACCGAAATGATCCCTAGACAAATACAAGGATGTTTGTTGTTAACATCAGAAAACAAACATTCGAGATTTTCCTGCTGAGCTGTTGGTCAGAATTCCAATCTAAGGATAGTTCGACACTTTTTTTTGACACATATAGCATCAAGCTCCTCATTTCATCCCCTCGTTCACTCAGTCCCCTCATTCAATCTTTTGCTCACTCAGTCCCTCACTCGCAGTCACTTCACTCACTCCCTCTCCAATTGTCATTGCTGTTTCTCTCTCAGTGATGTCCAGGCTGTTTCTCTCTGGGAGAGGAGGTATTGCCTCACTGAAGTGTCTGGTTGGGGGTGGGGGGTGATTCTTACCGGAGTGTTGATGCAATCTGAATTTAGGTCACAGCCACCATTGACACTATTCTCACACTCATTGATATCATGGCAAATCTGGAAAACAAAGAAATGTAAAGAAATCATGTCCACACATAAACCCCAAACCTCAAACCACCACCTTCTTCTGTCCACTCACAATCCAATGGAAGTGCAGCCCATCTCCATGACATTAGATCCTGGTCCCATCATAGAGATGCCACCACATGACGATCAGCCATTGCCAGAGCAGGATCCAGGCCCCCTCCCTCGTAGCACACCTTTCTCTCAGCAACCCTCAACCTCTAGCCCCGCAGCACAGCCAAGTACACCTCCAGCCACTGCCGGGTTTCGAGAAGTTGTCATATGTTCATCAGGTCAGACAGCCTTTACTGTCAGTGGGACTGAGACAATTACAGTGATTGCTAAAGGTCAACAGATACAGAGAGAACTGAGAGGAATTTTTGGAATGTTCTAGTGTTGGATCCTTACCTGCCTGTGTGTTCTGGCAAATGTCTCTCCAACTCCCTGGATTCTTGGGCCAGTGTAACCATCTGGGCAGGGGTCACATTGAAAACCAGGAGACATGTTAATACATCGGACCCCAGGGTAGCAGGGATGTGTCTGGCACTGGGAAGGAGAAAAAGATTGATTCAACTGCCTGGTATTCACTGGTGAAATCCAGGACAGTAACTCTGTTTTGATGCATATATCTGTACTTCCTGGGTCAGGACTGTCATTCAACTCTAGAATTATTTATTTGCTGTTTGAGGAGATTGAGCAAATTAACACAGCATCATCCTGATCTCAAGGTTACATCTCTCCATGTTCTGTTCATCACATTAATTAATCTGACATCAGTTTTGACAATTTTGAAAAGAAAGCTCAGATCAGAATCACTTCCCATCCCACTTTGCTGCTCCCCTTGCCCCAGGCTCTCCTGCAATGCTCACCTCATCCACATCAGTACAGTGTGTTCCATTCCCTGTAAAGCCACTGGGGCAGGCCCCACAGCGAAATCCATTGAATGTCGTTGAGCATTGAACCCCAGGGAAGCACGGATTGGGATCACACCTCCCAAATGGGTAAACAGTGATTGTCTCGTGCTGCCATTCACTTTGGAGACCTGGGATGGGAAGGAAGAATTGGGACTGAATTGTGAAATGTAGCGAAGTCTTTTCCCCCAGAAACACAGCAACAAAACATTCAAAACAGATAATGATCTGGCTCAGAAAGAGGGTCCGGCTCCAGCAGAGGGGTCTAGGTCAATGAGACGGTCCAGCTCGGGGGGAAAGGTTTTGGGTTAGGGAGAGGGTTCTGGGTCAGGAAGAGGGTCTGGCACAGTGGGGAGGGGTCTGGTTCCTGGGAGTAGATGCTGCACCATGTTTTCCTGAACTGCAGTAATAACCGTGTGCTGTCATTCAATGTGGAATCCTAACTGTTTTATAGAATCATCCACAATGTTTATCTTTGCTGTAACCCTGTCAATTCCCCATTGATTTACTCACCACAGAAATTACATTCTGCCAACGTATTCTTCAGAAAGATGATCTCCTTTATCTGTGAGGCAGTAGAGTAAGGTTAGAAAAACAAAGACACACAACATTAAGCTACCTCTGTATCTAACCCATGATGTCCCTGTCCTGGGAATGTTTGACGGAGGGACAGTAGAGAGGTAGCTTTATTTGTCACACACAGTAGATGGACCATGAATGTAAGAGAAAGATATTTTAGTCTCTCCCTTGACATTAGAACGTTCTGAGTCATGACCAGTTTGAAAAAAAAATTTGAACAAAGGTTCCAGACTCTAACATTCAAAAAGAATAATTCATAGGCAATAAAAATATAAAAACCTTTCTAAGGTTCCTGGGTGCTAACTGAAAAAGGTCATGGGCAATGAGTCAGGGTAAAGTTCAGCTAGGGGATTTCAGGGTCAGGCTGAGTAAGCAATAGGCTGATTGGCCAACTCCTGCATCCAATGACCTCTTTGTGATGACAAGTTAAGAGTTATAGCTGGGGGCAGGGAAATTATGATGCGGTGAGGCATGATTTAGGATGCGTGGCTTGGAAAAGTAGGCTTCAAGGCAAGGGCGCAATTGATATGTGGAGCTTGTTCAAGGAGCAACTATTGAGTGTCCTTGATAAGTATGTACCTGTCAGGCAGGGAGAAAAGGGTCGTGTGAGGGAGCCGTGGTTTAACAAGGAATTGGAATCCCTTGTTAAATGGAAGAGGGTGGCCTATGTAAAGATGAGGCGTGAAGGTTCAATTGGGGCGATTGAGTGTTATAAGGTAGCCAGGAAGGATCTGGAGAGAGAGCTAAGAGCAGCAAGGAGGGGACATGAAAAGTCCTTAGTTGGTAGGATTAGGGAAAACCCAAAGGCTTTCTATAGGTATGCCAGGAATAAAAGAATGACTAGGGTTGGAATAGGTCCAGTCAAGGATAGTAGTGGGAAGTTGCGTGTGGAGGCTGAAGAGATTGAGGAGACACTGAATGAATACTTTTCGTCAGTATTCACTCAGGAACAGGACATTGTTGCCGATGTGAATACTGAGTCACAATTAATTAGAATGGATGGCTTTGAGGTATGTAGGGAAGAGGTGTTGGAAATTCTGGAAAGGGTGAAAATAGATTAGTCCCCTGGGCCTGATGGCATTTATCCTAGGATTCTCTGGGAAGCAAGGGAGGAGATTGCAGAGCCATTGGCCTTGATTTTTATGTCCTCGTTATCTACAGGAATAGTGCCAGAAGACTTGTCATCACAAAGAGGTCATTGGATGCAGGAGTTGGCCAATCAGCCTATTGCTTACTCAGCCTGACCCTGAAATCCCCTAGCTGAACTTTACCCTGACTCATTGCCCATGACCTTTTTCAGTTAGCACCCAGGAACCTTAGAAAGGTTTTTATATTTTTATTGCCTATGAATTATTCTTTTTGAATGTTAGAGTCTGGAACCTTTGTTCAAATTTTTTTTCAAACTGGTCATGACTCAGAACGTTCTAATGTTAAGGGAGAGACTAAAATATCTTTCTCTTACATTCATGGTCCATCTACTGTGTGTGACAAATAAAGCTACCTCTCTACTGTCCCTCCGTCAAACATAGCAAATGTGGTTCCCTTGTTCAAGAAGGGGAGTAGGGATAACCCTAGTAACTATAGGCCAGAGAGTCTCACTTCTGTTGTGGGCAAAGTCTTAGAGAGAATTGTAAGGGATAGGATTTATGAACATCTGGTTAGGAATAATGTGATCAAGGATAGTCAGCATGGTTTTGTGAAGGGCAGGTCGTGCCTCACAAACCTTATTGAATTCTTCGAGAAAGTGACTAAGGAGGTGGACGAGGGTAAAGCGGTAGATGTGGTGTATATGGATTTTAGTAAGGCGTTTGATAAGGTTCCCCATGGTAGGCTACTGCAAAAAATACGGAGGTATGGCATTGAGGGTGAGTTGGAGGTTTGGATTAGGAATTGGCTGGCTGGAAGAAGACAGAGGATAGTAGTTGATGGTAAAGGTTCATCTTGGAGTGCAGTTACTAGCGGTGTTCCACAAGGATCTGTTTTGGGACCATTGCTGTTTGTCATTTTTATAAATGACCTGGAGGAGGGGCTAGAAGGTTGGGTGAGCAGGTTTGCAGATGATACGAAAGTCGGTGGAGTTGTTGACAGTGAGGAAGGATGTGTCAGGTTACAGCGGGACATAGATAAGCTGCAGAGCTGGGCAGAAAGGTGGCAAATGGAGTTCAATGTGGGTAAGTGTGAGGTGATTCACTTTGGTAAGAGTAATAAAGAGATGGGGTACTGGGCTAATGGTCGGATACTTGGTAGTGTGGATGAGCAGTGGGGTCTTGGTGTCCATGTACACAGATCTCTGAAAGTTGCCACCCAGGTAAATAGTGCGGTGAAGAAGGCATATGGCGTACTGGCTTTTATTGGTAGAGGAATTGAGTTCCGGAGTACTGAGGTCATGTTGCAGTTGTATAAGACTCTGGTGCAGCCGCATCTGGAGTATTGTGTGTAGTTTTGGTCGCCATACTATAGGAAGGATGTGGAGGCCTTGGAACGGGTGCAGAGAAGGTTTACCAGGATGTTGCCTGGTATGGTAGGAAGATCGTATGAGGAAAGGCTGAGGCACTTGGGGCTGTTTTCATTGGAGAAAAGAAGGTTTAGGGGTGACTTGATAGAGGTGTACAAGATGATTAGGGGTTTAGATAGGGTTGACCATGAGAACCTTTTTCCACGTATGGAGTCAGCTATTACAAGGGGGCATAGCTTTAAATTAAGGGGTGGTAGGTATAGGACAGATGTTCGGGGTAGATTCTTTACTCAGCGAGTCGTGAGTTCATGGAATGCCCTGCCAGTAGCAGTAGTGGACTCTCCCTCTTTATGGGCATTTAAACGGGCATTGGATAGGCATATGGAGGATAGTGGGCTAGTGTCGGTTAGGTGGGCTTGGATCGGCGCAACATCGAGGGCCAAAGGGCCTGTACTGTGCTGTATTCTTCTATGTTCTATAAGTTCCCAGCCACATAAGCTCTGCATCAGCAAGTAAAAAGCAAAAACAGAAATTACTGGAGAAACTCAGCAGGTTCAGCAGCTTAATTACTGCAGCTGCTGGAATCTGTACTGAAAACACCTCTGATAAAGAGTCATCTAGATACAAAATGTTAGCTTGCTGTGTCTCCATGGATGCTGCCTGACCCACTACAATCTCCAGCGTTTGTTGTTTTCAGATCAAGCAGAATGTGTGGAGATAAGGCAGAATTAACTGGTCAAGACCAGTGACCCTTCTTCAGAACTGATAGTAGCTGGGAAAAGGTTGATGTAACTGTTAAAGAAGGGAGGCAGAAAGTGGGGAGGAGTCATCAATAGGTGGAGAAGAAGCCCAGGCAGAGAGAAACAGTCAGGCAGTCAATGGAGTGGGTAAAGATCAGCCTGGGGGAATGAATCTGGAGCTTCCCCTACTCCCACATCCAATACTGAAGAAGGGTTACACCCGAAACATTGACTTCTGCACCTCCTGATGCTGCCGGGTTTGCTGTGTTCCCCCAGCCTCCTGTTTGTCTACTGGGGGAATGAATCACTGCTAATGGGGACCATTAGTGACTGACAATGGGATGGTTGTGGTAACAGCCCATGTGATAACAAGACCTGGTGTGTGGGGGTTGGGGTAAGGACGTGGGAGAAGGTGCTCAGGCCCGAAAATGATCAAACCTAGTATTGAGAGCTGAAGCTGGCAGGATTCCCAAGGGGAAAATGAGTTACTCTATGAGCAAATGAGTATGTGAATAAACCAGGTAGAGTTGCATTATTGATCTCATTACCTGCTGTTTTAGGAGATGTTTGATTTCTGCCAGTTCCTGGTTTGTTTCCCTCATCTGAGTAAGCATTCGTCGCCCAACTTCTTCTCAAGTTTCAGAAGAAAGACACAATATCAGGTTACATCAACCAATGGCACAAGTACACATAGTCCCTAATATTAATCCAGCTCCCTCACACCCCTCTCTGACCTATCACCTTCATCCCCACCTCCATCCACCTATTGCATTCTCAGCTACCTTCTCCCCAGCCCCACCCCCGCTCCTGTTTATCTCTCCACCCCAGAGTCTCCCTGCCTCATTCCTGATGAAGGACTTTTGCCCAAAACATCAATTTTCCTGCTCCTTGGATGCTGCCTGACCTGCTGTGCTTTTCCAGCACCACACTAATCTTGACTGTATCTCTACTGATATTAATCCAGCTCCCTCACACTGTCACTCAGTCACCCCTCTCCCCTGCCAGCGCCCTATGTCACTGACTGTATGGAGAAAGTGAGGACAGCAGATGCTGGAGATCAGAGCTGAAAAATGTGTTGCTGGAAAAGTGCAGCGGGTCAGGCAGCATCCAAGGAGCAGGAGAATCGATGTTTCAGGCGTTCGGGCATAAGCCCTTCTTATGCCCGAAACGTCAATTCTCCTGCTCCTTTGATGCTGCCTGACCTGCTGCGCTTTTCCAGCAACACATTTTTCAGTTACTGACTCTATCTCGACTGATGTTAATCCAGCTCCCTCACACTGTCACTCAGTAACCCTCTCCTCCCCAGTGCCCTGTGTTACTGATTGTATCTCTACTGATGTTAATTCAGCTCCCTGACACTGTCACTCAGTAACCCCTCTCTCCCCCCAGCGCCCTTTGTTACTGACTGTATCTCTACTGGCATTAATCCAGCTCCCTCACACTGTCACTCAATATTGCCTCTTTCCCCAGATCCGCCCCCCCACCCCCCCCCCCCCCCCCCCCCCAACCAGTGCCCTGTGTTACTGACTGTATCTCTGCTGATTGAAAGTGAGGTTTGCAAACGCTGGAGATCAGAGTCAAGATTAGAGTGGTGCTGGAAAAGCACAGCAGGTCAGGCAGTATCCGATTAGCAGGAAAATTGATGTTTTGGGCAAAACCCTTCAGGGTGGAAAGATAAACGGGACAGGGATTGGGGCTGGGGAGGAGGTAGCCAAAAGTACAATAGGTGGATGGAGGTTGGGATGAAGGTGATAGGTCAGAGAGGAGGGTGGAGCGGAAAGGTGGGAAGGGAGATTGGCAGGTAGGACAGGTCATGAGGAAGGTGCTGAGCTGGAAGGTTGGAACTGGGGTAAGGTGGGGGGAGGGAAAATGAGGAAACTGTTGAAGTCCACATTGATGCCCTGGGGTTGAAGTGTTCCGAGGCAGAAGATGAGGCGTTCTTCCTCCAGGCGTCTGGTGGTCAGGGAGCAGCGGTGAAGCAAGTCCAGGACCTGCATGTCCTCAGAGAGCGCTTTAGGGAACATCTCTGGGACACCCGCACCAATCAACCCCACCATCCCGTGGCCCAACATTTCAACTCCCCCTCCCACTCTGTCGAGGACATGGAGGTCCTGGGCCTCCTTCATCGCTGCTCCCTCACCACTCGACGCCTGGAGGTAGAACGCCTCATCTTCTGCCTCGGAACACTTCAACCCCAGGGCATCAATGTGGACTTCACCAATTTCCTCATTTCCCCTTCCCCCACCTTATCCCAGTTCCAACCTTCCAGCTCAGCACCTTCCTCATGACCTGTCCTACCTGCCAATCTCCCTTCCCACCAATCCGCTCCATCTTCCTCTCTGACCTATCACCTTCATCCCCACCTCCATCCACCTATTGCACTCCCAGCTACCCCTGCTCCTGTTTATCTCTCCACCCCAGAGTCTCCCTGCCTCATTCCTGATGAAGGGCTTTTGCACAAAACATCAATTTTGCTGCTCCTCGGATGCTGCCTGACCTGCTGTGCTTTTCCAGCACCACTCTAATCTTGACTGTATCTCTACTGATGTTAATCCAGCTCCCTCACAATGTCACTCAGTATCCCCTCTCCCCCCCAGTGCCCTGTGGTACTGACTGTATCTCTGCTGACTGAAAGTGAGGACCGCAGACACTGGAGATCAGAGTCAAGATTAGAGTGGTGCTGGAAAAGCACAGCAGGTCAGGCAGCATCCGAGGAGCAGGAAAATTGATGTTTTGGGCAAAAACCCTTCATCAGGGTGGAGGGATAAATGGGACAGGGATTCGGGCTGGGGAGAAGGTATCCAAGAGTACAATAGGTGGATGGAGGTGGGGATGAAGGTGATAGGTCAGGGAGGAGAATGGAGCAGATAGGTGGGAAGGGAGATTGGCAGGTAGGACAGGTCACGAGGATGGTGCTGAGCTGGAAGGTTGGAACTGGGGTAAGGTGGGGAAAGGGGAAATGAGGAAACTGGTGAAGTCCACATTGATGCTCTAGGGTTGAAGTGTTCCGAGGCAGATGAGGCGTTCTTCCTCCAGGCGTCGGGTGGTGAGGGAGTGGCGATGAAGGAGACCCAGGACCTCCATGTCCTCAGAGAACGCTTTAGGGAACATCTTGTCTATTAGATTAGATTAGATTACTTACAGTGTGGAAACAGGCCCTTCGGCCCAACAAGTCCACACCGACCCGCCGAAGCGCAACCCACCCATACCCCTACATTTACCCATTACCTAACACTACAGGAAATTTGGCATGGCCAATTCACCTGACCTGCACATGTTTGGAGCGTGGGAGGAAACCAGAGCACCCGGAGGAAACCCACGCAGACACGGGGAGAATGTGCAAACTCCACACAGAGAGTCGCCTGAGGCAGGAAATGAACCCAGGTCTCTGGCGCTGTGAGGCAGCAGTGCTAACCACTGTGCCACCGTGCCGCCCACAACACCCGCACCAATCCAGGACTCCCGCACCAATCAACCACCGTCCTGTGGCCCAACATTTCAACTCCCCCTCCCACTCTGCCGAGGACATGGAGGTCCTGGGCCTCCTCCATCGCCGCTCCCTCACCACCTGACGCCTGGAGGAAGAACGCCTCATCTTCCGCCTTGGAACACTTCAACCCCAGGGCATCAATGTGGACTTCACCAATTTCCTCATTTCCCCTCCCCCACCTTACCCCAGTTCCAACCTGCCAGCTCAGCACCTTCCTCATGACCTGTCCTACCTGCCAATCTCCCTTCCCACCTATCCGCTCCATCCTCCTCTCTGACCTATCACCTTTATCCCCACCTCCATCCACCTATTGCACTCTCAGCTACCTTCTCCCCAGCCCCACCCCTCCTCCCATTTATCTCTCCACCCCAGAGTCTCCCTTCCTCATTACTGATGAAGGGCTTCTGCCCAAAATATCAATTTTCCTGCTCCTCAGATGTGCCTGACCTGCTGTGCTTTTCCAGCACCACTCTAATCTTGACTGTATCTCTACTGATATTAATCCAGCTCCCTCACACTGTCACTCAGTAACCCCTCTCCCCCACCCCCCCCCACCCCAGCACCCTGTTTCATTGATGCAATAATAATTTAAAAAGTGAAATCACTTTAACTACACTTATATTCTTACTTCTACATATTGACAGTAAGTGGAAATTCCAAAGACAAGTCACAAATTCTTCTCCGGGATTTTAGAAACAGGAAATAAGAACACCTGGAGTAAGACTGTGATGAATTCAAAAGTGAGAGGCTGTAAGTAAAAAGCAATGGAACCAGGAGTGACCGAATGATAAACTGGGGTCTTCCAATGGACAAAATGAGATTTGCAGATGCTGGAGAGCCAGAGCGGAAAAGTGTCAAAAACCCTGATGAAGGGAAACATCGACTCGCCTCCTTGGATGCTGCCTGACCTCCTGTACCAATGCCACACTTTTCGACTTGGAATCTTCCTATGCACAGGTGCTCATTTGAAAAAGAAATACCCAACTTAAGTAACGTTATTTTGAAACTTGTTACCAAAAAACATACCAGGAATTCTTCTGATTATGATTCATGTGTTGTGGAGAACATTCTCTCACAAATATAAGACGATTAATAAAAATGGAACAAGAGTCTTACCGCCCGTAACCAGTTGCTGACAGGAGCTGTACTGACTCAAAAGGTGCAAAATTATAATCAATAAAGAAATGGTTGGAATCATTTTTAGTTTGAGGCTTTCAGTTAAAGCGATCTCATTCAGCTTGTTCCAGGTCTTAACTGCTAAATCCAGGAGACAGCTATCACTCAGTTTCTGTATCTGCTCCACGTCGTGGCCTCCTGATGTAGACAAGGCAGCTTCTGTACTCTGTTTGTTCCAGCTCCCACACTCTCTCCAAGCATTTGCTATGTGGCTGCTGTACTTTCTCCCTTTCTTTTAAATGATTATTTCTGCCAGAGTGACATCATGTGTTGGCATTCTGTCTGAAGTAACTTTCCCAAAACAAAAACAAAAGGAGTTTGAAAGCCTCAGGAATTAGAAAAAAAAACATGAATTTCCTGTCCTTTTCTCACCAGTTCCCGCCTCCATTTCATTAAAGGTTCCCTTCCTGCTCTTTGCTCAAAATGTGGATCTCAAACCCTGACTCCGTGACTTCATTTCTTTCATCCTTTAAAAACAGCAACTATTTCAGAATGTTTACAATTTCTTTTCTGTTAATAATTCTGGGTTTCAAATCCACCTGCCTGTCCATGCATCTCTGTCTTTGTCTCCCTCTATCTCTGTGTTTATCTGTGTCTCTCTGCATCTCTCCCTCTGTGTCTGTCTGCATCTCTCTCTCTCTCTCTGTCTGTGTCTGTCTGCCCCTCTCTCTCTCTGTCTGTGTCTGCCTGCACCTCTCTCCCTCTGTCTGTGTCTGTCTGCACCTCTCTATCTCTGTCTGTGTCTCTCTGCATCTCTCTCTCTGTCTGTGTCTCTCTGCATCTCTCCCTCTGTCTGTGTCTGCACCTCTCTATCTTTGTCTGTGTCTCTCTGCATCTCTCTCTCTGTCTGTGTCTGTCTGCATCTCTCCCTCTGTCTGTGTCTGTCTGCCCCTCTCTCTCTCTCTCTCTGTGTCTGTCTGCACCTCTCTCCCTCTGTCTGTGTCTGTCTGCACCTCTCTCTCTCTGTCTGTGTCTGTCTGCATCTCTCCCTCTGTCTGTGTCTGTCTGCACCTCTCTCTCTCTGTCTGTGTCTGTCTGCACCTCTCTCCCTCTGTCTGTGTCTGTCTGCCCCTCTCTCTCTCCCTCTGTGTCTCTCTGCACCTCTCTCTCTCTGTCTGTGTCTGTCTGCACCTCTCTCCCTCTGTCTGTGTCTGTCTGCCCCTCTCTCTCTCCCTCTGTGTCTCTCTGCACCTCTCTCCCTCTGTCTGTGTCTGTCTGCACCTCTCTCTCTCTGTCTGTGTCTGTCTGCACCTCTCTCCCTCTGTCTGTGTCTGTCTGCCCCTCTCTCTCTCCCTCTGTGTCTCTCTGCACCTCTCTCCCTCTGTCTGTGTCTGTCTGCACCTCTCTCTCTCTGTCTGTGTCTGTCTGCACCTCTCTCTCTCTGTCTGCATTTCTGCAAGATTCTCTTTATTTGCTCTCTCTCTCTGTCTGTCTGCCTGTCTCTACATTGGGGAGACAGGATTTCAACTTGTGGAACATTTCAGAGAACATCTCTGGGACACACTCACTAAACAAACCCACTGCCCTGTGGCCGAACACTTTAACTCACCCTCCCACTTCACCAAGGACACACAACTTCTGGGTCTCCTTCACCGCCACACCCTAACCACCAGATGCCTGGAGGAAGAATGCCTCATCTTTCACCTTGGAACCCTCCAACCACACGGGATCAATGCTGATTTCACCAGTTTCCTCATCTCCTCTCCCCCCACCTTATCCCAGATCTAACCTTCCATCTTGGCACCGCCCTCTTGAACTGTCCTACCTGTCCATCTTCCTTGCCACCTATCCGCTCCACCCTCCTCTCCGACCTATCACCATTACCCCACCTTCATCTAACTATCACATTCGCAGCTACCTTGTCCCCAGTCCCACCTCCCCTCCCATTTATCTCTCAGGCACCTTGGGCCACACCCTCATTCCTGATGAAGAGCTTATGCTCGAAATGTCAATTCTCCTGCTCCTCAGATGCTGCCTGACCTGCTGTGCTTTTCCAGCACCACACTCTTCAACTCCGTCTCTACATTTGCCTGTTGCATCTCTCACTCTGTCACCTGTATCTGCCTTTGTCTGTCTGCATCCCCCTTTCTCTGTCTGCCTGAATCTGTCTCTGTCTGCATTATTGTTCTAGTAATTGGATAAATATTTGAAAAGGAAAACCTGATGAAAGTTACTATTGCATTTGCTTCCTCTAATCATGCACACAGTTTACTCAAACTAAATTCTCTCATCTCAGATATCATTCTAGTGAATTAGCTCTGGATCCTCTCCTAGATATTGACATCTTTCCTAAGGTCCAGGTTTGATCTCAGTACTGGGGCCGACCTAGGGTTTACACAAGCGTACATTAATTTCCCAAATTTTGTAATCAATCTCTTGATTAGTAAAGTCAATGATTCCATATGATTGGTGAACAATCTTTTCAATTTATACTGTAATTTCTGTAAATATACCCCAGATATCTTTATTGAATTTTGTTAATTTTCTCCTCACTCATTCTTCCTACTAGAATCTTTTATATTATATCTATATATTAAATTTCATCTTTGATGTACCCTCCCATTTCATTGGAAAGAGTTTTATTGATGAATGAACAGAAATTCTGATGTGGGATTCTGTGGATTATTCACAGCCAGAGAGACGCCTTGAATGGAAAGCTGGAAACATACAAGAAATTAAAAATTGAGAACAAGAAAAACAGAAAGTGCTGGAAATATTGGGCAGGTCTGGCAGTATCTGTTGACAGAGTTAACGTTTCAGGTCAATGGCCTTTCTCAGGATTCTGTCAGTCCAGCTATTTCCAGCAGTCTCTGTTTTAATTTTAAATTTCCTATATTCAATATTTTACTTTTGGTTTTAGTGTGTTCCAACCGTGCAGTGCCCAGGTCGGGCAGTATGCAATGTCCTCACTCTGGGGTCAATAATCCAGAATTTCTTTCTGACAGTAACTAGAGCAAAGTTTTTGCTGGGTTTGGGCTACTCCAGTTCAGTGTTTTTGAAACTAAAGGACAGATCGGAAAGGGATCTGGTCTTCCTCTTTAGTTGAAAGATACTGAAGACCATTGTAGCACTGGTTGAGAGGAGTGTTCACAGACAGGGCAAATGCCTGAGCCAAGATCCAGTGTGGCTCAGCTGAGGAGTGAGTCAGCCTGAAGGGGAAGTGGGATTGACAAACTGGGACCAAGGGAATGAAGTTTATAGCGGGAAAATAATTCTGGGTGGGTTGGAGTAGGCAGGGTCTTGAGAAAGCCAATGCAAGTCAGTACCGGACCAGGGTCAATTGCATGGAGGAGGAGCTGAATGACATAGGACAGGATGAGAGAATGGGCAAGAGCTGATGGAATACAATGTAACAAAAATGTGAGTTTATCCACTTTCATTGTAGAAATAGATGTCCAGATTATTTTATTAAAATGTAAGAGATTAGAAAGTGTGGATGTTCTTGTCGTTAAATCCCTGAAGGTTCATGCAGGTGCAGCCAAACTTTAAGGAAACTAATGAATATTAGTCTTCATTGCAAGAGGATTCGAGTGCAGAAGGGAAGTCTTGTTTGAGTGGTACAGGAGCTTAATTAGACTGCACCTGGAGTACTGCAATGGAAAGATATTACTGATAGAGAGAATACAGTGAAGGCTCACCAGACTGGTTCCTGGGATAGTGGCACTGTCCTATGAAGAGAGTTTGGACAAACTGAGTCTGTATTCTCCAGAGTTTTGAAGAATAAGAAGTGACCTCACTGAAACATACAAAATACTGAAAGGGATAGACAGGGTAGATACGGGCAAGATGTTACCCTGACTTGGGGAATCTCAAACCAGAGAGCATAATTTTAAAAATAAAGGGGCTGCCACATGTGTCCAAGAATGGGAGAATTGTTTTTACTAAAGGGTTGTGAATTTTTGGGATTCTTTACAACAGAGGGCTGTGGTTGCTCAATCTTTGAATATGTTTAAGGCAGAGATTTATAGATTTATGATTCCCAGTGGGGTACAGGAATATGATTTAAGCATTACAGAATGATCATTTTGAACGACAGGGCAGGTTTAATAACCTGTTCCTATTGAGAGGGCAATGAGGGAGGGAGCCAGCGAGGGAAAGGCTGAACAAAGGCGGGAGTCGGTGAGCAGTGTGTGACTGGGAGAGGATGCAAATAGAACAGATTGCTATGATAAAGGTAAAGCAGATTTCCCAGGGCTGAACAATTGAGGGCAAGGAAAGGAAGAGGCCTACCTGACTGCACACACCATTCCCAAATTTCCTCCATGTCATTAGTCTTCGGAAATCTATCAAGTTTCATTTTGAACATGTACAATGAGTCAGCATGTGGGGCAGAGAATTTCAAACATTCCCCAGTATCTCAGTGAAGAAATTCCTCCTCATTTCTGTCTTCTAAAGCCTGTCTCTTACTCTGAGATTGTCACCTGGTTCTAGATTCACTAGCCAGGGGAAACAGGAGACTAGATTGTGAGAAGTGCAGGTAAAGCGCTGCTTCACTTGGAAGGGCCATCCCCAAGCGCCCAAACATATCTTCCAGGTGAAGCAGCACTTTACCTGCACTTCTCACAATCTAGTCAACTGCATTCACTGCTCACAATATAGTCTTCTTTGCATTGGGAAAACTAAGCTTCACAGAATACCTACATTCTGCCCACAAAAAAGACCCTGAGCTTCCAGTTGCCTGTCATTTTAATACACCACCCTATTAACCGGTCAACATCTGTCTCAGGTTGACTACAGTGCTCCAGTGAAGCTCAGCACAAGCTGGAAGAACAACACCTCACCTTCTGTTCAGGGATGCAGAAGCCCTCCAGACTCAATATTGAGTTCAATGATTTTGGGGCCTGAATTCTCCCATGTCCTAGCCCCCTACCCCACACACCAGGCCTTGTTGTCACATAGTCTGCCATTACACACTACCTATTGTTAGCCACTAACAGTCTCCATTAACAGCTATTCACCCTCCCAACCAGATCATTATCAACTCCTATGTCTATTCAACTATTCTTCTCTCTCTATGGATTCTATCCCTCGCTATCATTTACTTCTTAACCCCTCCCTACACCCTGTCTCATGCCTATAAACCAACATTTTCCTAGCTACCATCAGTTCTGAGGCAGGGTCACCAGACATAAAACATTAACTTTGACTTCTGTTCACAGATGCTACCAGACCTGCTGAGCTTTTCCAGCAACTTCTGTTTTTGACCCTTTATTTACACATGAACCATCATCAACTGGCACAGCCTCATCAGAGTCAGCACCCAGAGTGAACAGAACTTCTGTCACTCCTGTTCTTATCTGTTAGCCTGGACTCCCTGATTGGACCTCATTATAATTACCACAATCCTGTCCAAGTCCATTTGAGCCAGAAGTCACACAACACCAAGTTATAATCCAACAGGTTTATTTAAAATCTCAAGCTTCATCAGGTGAAGTGGAGGGAGGCTCACAGGAACAGAATGTATACGCAGAGAAATAATGGTAAGATAATTCCAGATAATCAACAGCACTAGTATCCCAACCCCAGGACCAAGAAATCCAGGTTCACAACCCACCCGCTCCAGAGATGTCCTGGAGCTGAGATGTCTGACCTCCAATTTCCCATGTTCAAGTCCCACATAATTTCAGTGGTGTGTCATAATTTCTTTGAATAAGTTAATTAGAAAATATCTCATTGTGTCTCTGGATAGGGGTCTTGTGACATGGAGATCATGTCCCCATCTCTGAGCCAGCAAACCCGTGTTCAAGTCCCTCCTGCCCCACAGGTGTGTCATAACTAAATAGATTCATTTGAAAATATCTTTGTTCTGTGTTGGCCTTTTTGTCAAATCACTAGCTCCATTTATGATCTTGTGGCGCAATGAAAGTGTCCCTACTTTGAGGCCCAAAAATCCTGGTTCAAATCCCATCTCGGGATATGATAGCGATGGAGATGTATCCTGATATGTTGCTTAAAACAGGTTTTTAGAAACTGGAGAAAATCAAGGCTGCTGGATGGATGCTCGTGATGGTCAAAGACAAAAAAACTGCAGATGCTGGAATCCAAGGTAGACAGGCAGGAGGCTGGAGGAATACAGCAAGGCAGGCAGCATCAGGAGGGACAGGCAGGAGGCTGGAGGAACACAGCAAGGCAGGCAGTATCAGGAGGGACAGGCAGGAGGCTGGAGGAACACAGCAAGGCAGGCAGCATCAGGAGGGACAGGCAGGAGGCTGGAGGAACACAGCAAGCCAGGCAGCATCAGGAGGGACAGGCAGGAGGCTGGAGGAACACAGCAAGGCAGGCAGCATCAGGAAGTGGAGTAGTCGACGTTTTGGGTGTAACCCTTCTTCAGGACTTTAGGATGGAGGTTCATGGCATGTACAATGTTTCACAAGAAATAAAAGCTTGGAAATATTGAAAGGTTTGGCCTCAGTTTTCTCCTTCATCATCTAGTTATCTGCATTGTAGCAACTTGTATGGATCTGTATGTAGTTATTCAATCTTGGAGAGCATCACAGAAGCAGTCAAGGGGGTCACTGCCAACAAAGGTTGCTTTAAAAATTCAGGACATATTGACCCAGGCTGTCACTGCTTAACACCTCCATTGGCTGGGATTTGCAACCTCAACCTAGCTGGGAATGAGGTCTATACTTGTCTCAAAACTTTACTGACACATAAGAGACTGAAATCAGTTTGTACTATGGACTTTTGGTATGTCTCTGACTAATAACAGTGTAATGTTAATTTCTTTGATTATTGTAAATGATTTGATGGATATTAAATGTTAGATTTTCATCACTAGTCTTGCCAGGGTTAACTGGGTCCAGTCTTGCTGTGGTTAACCGGGTCAAGCACTGGGTTAACTGAATCTAGCATTGTGAGTTTAACTAAATCCTATACCTGCACTGCTATTGTTAACTGGGTCCAGCCTTACAAGGCCAACTGGGTCTGACACTGCTGGGATTAATCAGGTCCCACATTATTGGGGTCAACCGTAGAACATAGAACAATTCCTTAAAGCCAAAATACAAAGGGATCTGGGAGTGCTAGTCCAGGATTCTCTAAAGGTTGACTTGCAGGTTGAGTCCGTGGTTAAGAAAGCAAAAGTAATGTTGTCATTTATCTCAAGATGGGTGGAATGTAAAAGCAGTGATACGCTACTGAGACTTTATAAAGTTCTTGTTAGGCCCCATTTAGAATACTGTGCACAACCCAGGAAGGACATACTGACACTGGAGCGTGTCCAGCGGAGATTCACACGGATGATCCCTGGAGTGGTAGGCCTAACATATGATGAGCAGCTGAGCATCCTGGGATTGTATTCATTAGAGTTTAGAAGGTTGAGGGGAGATCTAATAGAACCTTACAAGATAATACATGGCTTAGAAAGGGTGGGTGCTGGGAATTTGTTTCCATCTGGCAGGGATACTAGGACTCATGGGCACAGCCTTAGACTTGGAGGGAGTCAATTTAGAACGGAAATGAGGAGACATTTCTTCAGTCAGAGATTGATGGGCCTATGGAATTCACTGCCACGGAACACAGTGGAGGCCGGGACGTTAAATATCTTCAAGGCCGAGATTGATAAATTCTTGATCTCGCAAGGAATTAAGGGCTACAGGGAGAGTGCGGGTAAGTGGCATTGATATGTCCATGAGCCATGATTAAATGGCAGAGTGAACCCGATGGGCTGAATGGCCTTACTTCCACTCCTATGTCTTTTGGTCTTATGCTTTTAATACAGCGCAGAACAGGCCCTTAGGCTTTGATGTTGCACCGACCTGTGAATTAATCTAAGCCCATCCCCCTACACTATCCCATCATTATCCATGTGCTTATCCAGGATTGTTTAAATGCCCCTAATGTGGCTGAGTTAACTACATTGGCAGGCAGAGCGTTCCATGCCCTTACCACTCTCTGAGTAAAGAACCTACTCTGACTTAGATCTATCACCCCTCAATTTGCAGCTATGCCCCCTTGTACAAGCAGATGTCATCAACCATGTCCAGCATGTGGGGATTAACTGAATCCTGAATGCTGTGATTGTCAGGGTTAACTAATGTCCGTATTACCAGGATTAACTGGGGTCCTGTTACACTGACAGTGTGTTGTTATTTCCGGGTTTGGCTTCGAGCTGCTTTCACCCAGTTCCTGGCACTGGCAGAACGGACACAGACTGTCTGGCTCTTCCTGTACTGGGATTTATCCGTCTCTGGAGCACTCTGCAAGTTGTGAAGCCCACGTAAAGTGGCCACTCTAGATCCCTGAGTGCTTGCCGCAAACTCTTTCCAGAAAATTCTTCAGGAGTCTGGAAAGTTCATTAGCTGAATAAGGCACACACTCTGCATGAGCCAAGAGGCACAGGGCAGAGCAGCCAAGCTCCCAGCTAAACACTCAGGAATCTCAGACACGGACTGGACCAAAATAGATTTCAGGAAGGTTTAACAGATGCATTGGAAGTATAGCAGCAGATTCTTGCTAACCCCTGTTAACCTGCCAAACCTTTGTTGTTTCTTGCAATCTTTCCACAGCCAAAGTTTTATTCATTGACTTCAACTTCCCTCCGTTCCAAAACTTCTGACCAGCTCACTTGTTACTGATCACTTTAGTTTTCCTTCATAACCTTGACCTGCCATATTGCTGTTGCATACACACTATTCTCTAAACTCTCCTCTACTTTGTAGCACCACATTCATTCTGTTTCTCCTGTAGCCAGTTCCATCAGTTAAATCAGAAGGGCCCATTATTGGTTTCATCACGGATGGGTGAACCAGGATTTGGTATATACTGCAGCAGCTTCCTTTATTTTCCTGCCAGATTCCTATCCAAACTCATCCTGGTAGTAAGTACAGCCTTTGCCTTCACTTGTCCATAACCAATCAAAGGCTCCAGTCTGACCTCCTGTACTGAAGGACCTCATATATTGTTGTCACTAAGATTGCTTCCACCCTTTTACATCCCTCCTTTTAGCATCTTCACATTCTCTGCCAACCATTTTTTCCCCCATCTCTTATCACTTTCGCCATTTCTCATCCATCTCCCCACCCTCTTGTCCTCTCTACAATCAGATCCATTGTTTATCTATGTTTGGCAGTTCATTGAAGGACTACTTAGGGTTTGGGCTATTGTAAAGTTCTTTTTAAAAAGTTCATTGATGGAAGGTGGGCATTGTTCACTAGACCAGCAGTAATTTGGTGTCCCTAATTGCCCTGGAGGAGGTGGTTGATCAACTGCTGCCCTAAATTGCTTCCGACCTTGGGGTGTGGGACACCTATAATGCCAGTAGGAAGGAAAAGCTATAATCTTGACCCAATGACAGTGAAGAAATGACAATATGTTTCCAAGTCAGGGTGGTGAGTGTTCCCATGTATCTGCTGCCCTTGTCCTTTAAGGGGGCAGATGAAGCAGCTGAAGATAGAGTCATAGTGGTATAAAGCATAGAAAAAGACCCAGGCTCTAAACCCGAGTTTGCATCAGTCAAAAAAAAGCAACAAACTATTCCAATCCATTTTTTTTGCACTTGGCCCATAGTCTTTTCTACCTTGTTATCAACAAGTGTACATCTAAATACTAGTTCAATGTTATGAGGGTTTCCACCTCTCACACCCTCACAGGCAGTGAGTTCCAGACTCCCATCACCCTCTGGGTGAAAAATATGTTCCTCACATCTCCTTTAAACCTCCTGCCCTCCCCTGTCATTGATTCCTCTATTGCAGGGAAAAGTTCCTTCCTGTCTATCCTGTATATGCCCTTCCTTATTTTATCCATCTCAATCATGTCCCGTCTCAATCTTCTTTGCTCCAAAGAAAATAACCCAGTCTGTCCAATCTCTCTTCACCACAAAAACTCTCCAGCCCGGGCACATGCTGGTAAATCAATTCTGCACTTTCTCTAATACAATCACATGCCTCCAAACTGGATTCAGAATTGCACACAATATTCTGGTTGTGACCGAACCAATATTTGATAGAGTTCCAGCATCACCTCCCTGCTCTTAAACTCCAAGCCCCTGCTAATGAAGGCAAAGCATAAGATTAGTTGGGCTAATGTCACTACCCTAAGGATCTCCTAGAGATTGTCTCGAACTGAGGTGACTGACCTCCCACAAACATAAGCATCTTCCTTTATGCTCTGTGTGACTCTGACCAGTGGACAGTTTCCCCTCTATTCCAGTTGACTCTGGTTTGGCTTGGGCTCCTTGATGCCACACTCAGTCAACTCACCTCACCTCTGGAACTCAGTTCTGTTGTGCATATTGGGACAAAGGTCATGAAGTCATAAGGTGAGTGGCCCTGGCAGAATCTAAACTGGCTATCAGTGAGCAGGTTATTGCTGAGTATGTGAGGAGAAAGTGAGGACTGCAGATGCTGGAGATTAGAGCTGAAAATGTGTTGCTGGAAAAGCGCAGCAGGTCAGGCAGCATCCAAGGAGCAGGAGAATCGACATTTCAGGCATAAGCCTGAAAGATTCCTGAAGAAGGGCTTATGCCCGAAACGTCGATTCTCCTGTTCCTTGGATGCTGCCTGACCTGCTGCGCTTTTCCAGCAACACATTTTCAGCTATTGCTAGAGCTGGATCAGCAAATATGACAGTCTTGTCTCTTACATCGAGGTGCTGACTCCCCCATCATTGTGACAAAAACAGAGGTTGCTGGAAAAACTCAACAGATCTGGCAGCAACTGTGAAGAGAAATTAGAGTTAATGTTTTGGTTCTAGTGACCCTGCCTCAGAAGATTGAGATACCATGAGGATGGGGATATTTGTGGAACCTCTTCCTCCAGTGATTGTTTAATTGTCCACCTTCATTCATGACTGGATGTGGGAGGACTGTCAGGCTTAAATCTCATCCACTGGCTGTTGAATTGCTTCGCTCTGTCTATTGCTTCTGCTTACTCTGATTAGTAGGCAAAAAAAATCTTGTGTTGTAACCTGTAGACTATGGCTACTCCTGGCTATTTCTGTACTTTTCATTGAGGCAGTTTTGAACTTTTTACCTATCTCATTCCCTTCTGCCAGTATCATTCACATTCGCAAGTTGTTGTGCTACCCAGGAGCCAATCAGATAGTTGTTGTCAGGCCGATGGCATCCAGAAATGGTCACAACTCTACAAACCATGTAGAAATCATGTTTCACCAACTGTGGGAGTGTTTTAAGTACATTTTGCTTACTGGTCGATGTGGTATATTGAGATTTTCAGAAGGGTTTTTGTAAGTTCCCATGTAAGAGGTTGGTAAATAATATTAGAGTGCATGGATGGGGATGTAATATACCAATATGGATTAAAAATTGTTCAAAAGACAAAAAGCATACAGTCGGAATAAATGGGTCATTTTCAGGGTCCTAGGCTATTTACTGGTGGAGTATCATAGAGATCAGCGCTGGGGGCATTGCTGTTCACATTCGAGATTCAAATGATTTAGATGTTGGAACCAATTGTAACTGTGTTTCCAAATTTGCTGATGGTACATAAGGAATGAGAGTTGTGAGCTCAATGCAAGGACGCTTCAAATGGATACTGCCAGATCTGCTGAGCTTTTCCAACAACCTCTGGCTTTGCTTCTGATTTACAGCATTTACTGATATTATCACTTGTCTGTTAATCCAGAGACCTAGGTAATGTTCTAGAGACCCAGGTTCAAATCCCACCATGGCAGATGGTGAATTAAGTTGGGTTAAAAACAAGGAATTAATGGTCCAATAATGACCACAAGTTAACTGTCAGGGAAAAAAAAATCCATCTGGTTCACTAATGTCCTTTAGGGAAGGAAACTACCACCTTTACCTAGTTTGGTCTACATGTGACTCCACACCCATAGCAATGTGGCTGACTCTTAACTGCCCTCTGGGTGATAAATGTTGGTCTAGTTAGTGATGCCCTCATCCTGTGAGTGATTTTTTAAAAATTGGCAGAGCTATCCAATTTTGAAAAACAAAATCGAAACCGGTTTCACCAGCATTCCGAACCACAACAACTTGCAGTTAAAGAAATATTTCTGCAAGTTGCCATTGATGTTTTTGCCATTTATGTTGAATCTATGTCTGAACCTCCTGCCTCTTGAAACAGTTTTTTCTTCTTTACTCTCCCAGAAAATTTTAATGATTATGAACATCTCAATTAAATCTCGTCTTAACCTTCACAACATCTAAGGAGAACAACCCCAGCTTCTCCAGTCTCTTAAAATAATCAAAATCTTTGTTGCACCTTCTCCAAAGTCTTCACAGCCTTCCCAAATTGTGCCCAGAATTGGACTCAACACTCCCATCTGGAGCCAGTGATTTACAAAGATTTAGTGAAACATTTGTACTCTAACCCTCATTCCCAATGAAAGGCTTATACCTGAAACATTGACTTTCCAGCTCCTTGGATGCTGCCTGACCTGCTGTGCTTTTCCAGCACCACTCATTTTGACTCTATTTATACACCCAAGGATCATCTATGGCCTTTTAACATCTTTCTTACCTCGTCCTGCTACTTTCAATGATTTGTGTAACTACTCCCCCAAGTCTCATTCTTGCCACAACCCTTAAAAATTGTATCATTTACTTGATTATTCAAGCCAGTATGTATGACTTATGATTTACAGTCATAGAGTCCTACAGCACAGAGACAGGCCCTTTGGTCCAACCTGGTCCATGCCAACCAAAATGTCCATCCACGCTAACCCTATTTCCTGCACTTGGCCCATATCCTTCTAAACCTTTCCTATCCATGTATTTGTTTAAATGCGATTTAAATGTTCTTAATGTACCCACCTCAACAACTTCCACTGGCAGCTCATTCCAGATGTGTACCACCCTCTGTGTAAAAAAGTTGGCCCTCGGGTTCCCTTTTATTCTTTCCTTTTAACCTTAAACTGATGCCCACTAGTCCTCGATTCTCCAACCCTGGGAAAAAGCCTGAGTGCATTCACCCTATCCATGCCTCTCATGATTTTATACACTTCTGTTAGATCCCCCCTTAGTCTCCTGTGCTCTAAAGAAAAAAATCCTAGTTTGTCCAACATCTCCCTATAACTCAGACTGTTGGGTCCTGGCAACAACCTTGTAAATTTCTTCTGTACTCTTTCCAGTTTAATAACATTCTTTCTCTAGCAAGTTGACCAAAACAGAATACAATACCCCAAATGCGGCCTCACCAATGTCCTGTATAACTGCAATATAACTTCCCAACTTCTATACTCAATGCCCTGACTGATGAAGGCATGTGTGCCAAAAGCCTTCTTCACTGCCCTGTCTACCTGGGACTTCCAGAGAACCGTGCACCTGAACTCTAAGGTCCCTCTGTTCCACTACATTCCTTAAGGCCCTACCATTCACCATGAAACTCCTGCCTTGATGCAAGACCTCAAACTTATCTATATTAAACTCTATTTGCCATTTCTCAGCCCACTTCCCCAGCTGATCAAGGTCCTACTGCAATTTCCGATAACCATTCTCATTGTCCACAGTACTGCCTATTTTAATGTCAAATGCAAATTTACTAATCCTGCCTTGTACATTCTCATTCAAATCATTGATCTAGATAACAAACAGCAATGGGCCCAGCAACAACCCGAGGCAGTCCACTAGTCACAGGTCTTCAGTCCGACAAGCATCCTTCCACGATTACCCTCTGCTTCCTACCATCAAGCCAATTGTGTGTCCAATTTGCCAGCTCCCCCTGGATTCCATGCGATCTAACCTTCCAGAACAGCCTACCATGTAGAACCTTATCGAAGGCCTACTGATTTATTTGCACTAAGTTCCAGTTACCACACTTCACCAGTCTTATGTTCTTAAATCTGTTTTTATCCTCCTCCTTGTTTACTGCATTTCAGAGTTGTTTGTTAGCTACAAACGTTCAAACTCTGCATACTCAGGTCCAGGTCATTAACAGACATCAGAAAGATTGGACCCCTGGGCATCATCACTGTATACCCTCCAGCCTGAAAAACAACCGCTCAAAATTAATCTCTGATTTCTGTCATTTAGCCAATTTGGTTTCCATGTAGCTACTGCCCCTTAATTCCCATGAGCTCCAGCGTTCCTGACCGGTTTATGATGTGTTACTGATAAAACAGCTTAGAAAGTCCAAACACAATATCAATTTGCTCGGGAGAAATAAATAACTGACTGATTATTAGAAGCGAGTAGATCAGCTTTTCCCTCACACTGCTGCTCAAATCTAGCCTTAGTTTTCAAACAGCAACAAACCAAAAACATACTTTATTCCATTCCAAACCCATGACAGAGTGTGAGGAGGAAGTGAGTAAGAGTTACAGGTAATTTTCAAATGCTTGTGGTTCTTGAAAGTTGTTTTGCACAATGTCTGATCTCAGCCTCTCCAGAGAATTTTAGAGATTTGGTAACTGTCTCATTTGTAAGTACATTGCGTGCTGGTTTATATTCCACTGGCATCAATATTCCCACTAAAAAGGCAAAGGTTCTGATGGTCTAGTAGACGCAAAGTTCAGCACAATTCCTGAAAGAAAAGGTATTAGATGACATTCACTAACAAATGCCAACTGAGATCTGAAATTGGTACTCTGCTGCAGTACTGAGGGAGCATCACACTGTCAAAGGATCAGTATTGGGAGAGTGCCACACTGTCACAGGGTCAGTACTGAGGGAGCACAACACTGTTGGAGGGTCAGTACAGGAGAACCACCAGACTGTTGGAGGGTCAGTATTGAGGGAGCACCACACTATGGGAGGGTCAGTACTGAGGGAACACCACACAGTCGGAGGGTCAGTACTGAGGGAGCACAACACTGTTGGAGGATCAGTACTGGGGAGCCAACAGACTGTTGAAGGGTCAGTATTGAGGGAGTGCAGCACTGTCAGAGTGTCAGTACTGAGGGAGTGCTGTAATGTCAGAGGGTCAGTACTGAATGAGTGCTGCATTGTCAGAGGTTAAGTGCTGAGGGAGTGCTGCGCTGTCGGAGGAAGTTCCACACTGTGAGAAGGTCAGTGCTGAGGGATTGCCACACTGTCAGAGTGTTAGTACGGAGGGAGTGCTGCACTGTCAGAGGGTCAGTACTGAGGGCAGGCCACATTGTCGGACTGTCAGTAGTGAGGGGAGCACCACACTGTTGAAGGGTCAGTAATAAAGGCGGCCTTCAAATGACAGAGCATTGATATTGAGGGAGCACCACACCCCTTCATGGTCAGTACAGAGGGTGCGTTATAGAAGCTCAGTAGTGAGTGGAGAGATGGTCCTGAAGGGAACAGCTAACATCCTCTAGTTTTAATCTCCTCACAAGAGAAACATTGTCTCAGTCTCCATGCTATCCAATCCCTTCAGGGTCTTTGATTCAACAAGATCTCCTCTCTTTCTTCTAAACTGTAATGGGTACAGATATAATCCATTAAATCTTTCTTCATGAGAAAAGCCCTTCATTCCAAGATTAAGTCATGAATCTATTCTGCATGTATCTAAAACAATTGTCTTTTTTCAAATAAGGAGATTTAAACTGCACATTATTCCAGATGTGATATCACCAACACAGCTGCAATAATACTCTCCTACATCTACATTCCACTCCCCTTACAATTCCATTTGTTTCCCTAATCACTTGCTGTACCTGCATGCTAACTTTCAGTGTTCATCTGAATTCATCTAACAGGACCACCAGATCCCCCGGTATCATCAGGTTCTACAATATTTCTCTATTAAATAGCACGCTGTTTATTATTTTTCCGGCCGAAATGGGCAAGTTCACACTTATACATGTTATAATCCATCTCTAAAATGTTTATCCACTCAATTAACCTATCTCTATCCCCATGCAGACCTATCAATTAACCTATCTCTATCCCCATGCAGACCTATCAATTAACCTATCTCTATCCCCATGCAGACCTATCAATTAACCTATCTCTATCCCCATGCAGACCTATCAATTAACCTATCTCTATCCCCATGCAGACCTATCAATTAACCTATCTCTATCCCCATGCAGACACTCTAATGCTGCTTGACAACTTTGCAGAATTACATAATTGTTGCAGTGCTTGGTGCTTGTACCAACTTTCTGAATGAGCATGATGACTTACTGCCAATCCTCTGCCTTAGGTGAACCTGCCTCCACCACATTTTCAGGCAGTGCATTCCAGATCCTAATTATGTGCTGTGTGAAAAGGTTTTTTTGTCGCACATTGCTTCTTTTACAAACTCTGTTTTGTCCATGGAGGAAGAAACAGAATTAATGTTTTAAATCCAATATGGAATTCTTCAAATCTTCTGAGTTTCTTTAGCATTTTCCATGTTTGTTTCAGATTTCCAGTATCAACTGTATTTTGATTTTATATCATATATTTGTGGTCTCATATTCTCAAACATTTTATGCCAATTTACCTGTTTCCCCCTACATCTCATTTCCCTTGATTTACTCTGTCTAGATTCAGGATTTTCAAAACTTTTATAAAATCTCTTCTCAGCTTTCTCCTCTACCAGGTAAAGATTGTCAGCTTCTCCAATCTACCCTCATAACTGAAGATTCTCAGCCCTGATTTTAACTTATAAACCTCTTTTGCACTCTCTCTAATGATTAATATGGTGCCCAGAACTGTACACAATACCCCAACTAAGGTCTTACTAGAAGACCATAAGATGTAAGCGCAAAAATAGACCAGGCGGAAATGGATACTGCAGATGATAGAGAGTAGAGTCAAGATCAGAGTGTGGTGCTGGAAAAGCACAGCAGGTCAGGCAGCATCAGAGGAGCAGGAAGAGCGATGTTTTGGGCAAAAGACCTGAAATGTCTGATTTTCCTCCAGCACCACTCTAATCTTGGCAGAAATGGACCAGTCAGCCCATTGATCTTTACCCATTCTCTGAAATCATGGTGAATTTAATAATCCACTTGATGCCTTTTCCCTATAAGCATTGATTCCCTCACTGATTAAATATCTGTTTATCTCAGCCTTGAATATACTTACTGACCTAACTTTGACAGCTCTCTGCAGTCAAGAATTCCACAGAATCACTATCCTCTGAGAGAAGAAATTCTTTCTCATCTCTGTCTTAAATATGCAACCTGTTATTTTGAGATGATGACCTCTGGGCCTAGACTCTCCCACAAGGGGAAACAACCTTTCTGCAAATCCACTAACAAGTCCCCGAAGAATCTTGTATTTTTCAATATGTTTCTCACCCCAGCTTAATGCCATACAGGAGGAGCATCACCTACCTTATCCTGAACTCTATAACTTATTTTCTTAACTTAATGTCTTGGCAACTTAGCTCATATATATTTATCTTTGATGTCCAAATCATTGATATAGTTTGCAAACAGACCCATCCTGTTAGAGATCCCATCCTTTAACCATGCTAATATGTTCCCTCCTATACCATGTGCTCTTATTTTGTTCAGCAGTCTTTGATGTAGCAATTTCCACAACTACTAGTGCCCTTTTAACCACCCTGGATGTAACTTGGTCAAAAACTCAAATAGATCAGTTAAACATGTGTAGCAGCCTCCTGGCTGCCAGAATATAGACAGATTGCTAACTGGCCAAACAGCAAGGAATGCTGGGTACATTGGACAAGTGAAACTCTGAAGTCACAAAAGCCCACACACCAAACACAGTGCAAACACAGCAGCTAGATGCTAATGGCATTAGCACACGTAAAAGGCAACAGTTATCCTGGATAGGCACATTGCCAACAATTTAACCATTAAACAAAGGAGATAGAAAGACAGAAAGGTTCCAGGTTCTGCTACACAAAGAAACAAACACAAGCAAGTTATCTGAATGATTGACACTATTTCAAACTATTAAGTGCATCTTCCTCATTGGCCAGACCTGTAGAAAGTTCCAGAAAAACATCTAAAAAGGTATAAAAACAGGGTTCACCTACAGACCAATCTCTTGGAGCCTCTTGAATCTTCTAGGAGACCAGCATAGCCAAAGGCAGAGATCTGCTGACTGTCCGGAGTGAGAGAGGAAGAGAGAAAGCAGCTGCTCATTGCGATAGAGAGAGAGTGAGAGAGAGCAGTTTCACAGTGCAATAGAGAGAGTGAGAGAGAGCTGCTGCTCAGTGCTATAGAGAGTGAGAGAAAGCAGCTTCACAGTGCTATAGAGAGAGTGAGAGAGAGCTGCTGCTCAGTGCTATAGAGAGTGAGAGAAAGCAGTTTCACAGTGCTATAGAGAGAGTGAGAGAAAGCAGTGTCACAGTGCTATAGAGAGAGAGAGAGCAGCTACAGTGTTACAGAGAGAGAGCAGCTTCACAGTGCTATAGAGAGAGTGAGAGAGAGCAGCTTCACAGTGCTATAGAGAGAGAGTGAGAGAGAGCAGCTTCACAGTGCAATAGAGAGAGAGAGAGTGAGAGAGAGCAGCTTCACAGTGCCATAGAGAGTGAGAGAAAGCAGCTTCACAGTGCTATAGAGAGAGTGAGAGAGAGCAGCTTCACAGTGCAATAGAGAGAGAGAGAGAGAGCAGCTGTTCAGTGCTATAGAGAGAGTGAGAGAGAGAGCAGCTGTTCAGTTCTATAGAGAGAGTGAGAGAGAGAGCAGCTGTTCAGTGCTATAGAGAGTGAGAGAGAGCAGCTTCACAGTGCTATAGAGAGAGAGTGAGAGAAAGCAGCTTCACAGTGCTATAGAGAGAGTGAGAGAGAAAGCAGCTTCACAGTGCTATAGAGAGAGTGAGAGAAAGCAGCTTCACAGTGCTAAAGAGAGAGAGTGAGAGAGAGCAGCTTCACAGTGCTATAGAGAGAGAGTGAGAGAAAGCAGTGTCACAGTGCTATAGAGAGTGAGAGAGAGCAGCTTCACAGTGCTATAGAGAGAGAGTGAGAGAAAGCAGTGTCACAGTGCTATAGAGAGTGAGAGAGAGCAGCTTCACAGTGCTATAGAGAGAGTGAGAGAGAGAGCAGCTGTTCAGTGCGATAGAGTGTGAGAGAGAGCAGCTTCACAGTGCTATAGAGAGAGTGAGAGAGAGAGCAGCTGTTCAGTGCTATAGAGAGAGTGAGAGAGAGAGCAGCTGTTCAGTGCTATAGAGAGAGTGTGAGAGAGAGCAGCTGTTCAGTGCTATAGAGAGTGAGAGAGAGCAGCTTCACAGTGCTAAAGAGAGAGAGTGAGAGAAAGCAGCTTCACAGTGCTATAGAGAGAGTGAGAGAGAAAGCAGCTTCACAGTGCTATAGAGAGAGTGAGAGAAAGCAGCTTCACAGTGCTATAGAGAGAGAGTGAGAGGGAGCAGCTTCACAGTGCAATAGAGAGAGAGTGAGAGAGAGCAGCTTCACAATGCTAAAGAGAGAGAGTGAGAGAGAGCAGCTTCACAGTGCTATAGAGAGAGAGTGAGAGAAAGCAGTGTCACAGTGCTATAGAGAGTGAGAGAGAGCAGCTTCACAGTGCTATAGAGAGAGTGAGAGAGAGAGCAGCTGTTCAGTGCGATAGAGTGTGAGAGAGAGCAGCTTCACAGTGCTATAGAGAGAGTGAGAGAGAGAGCAGCTGTTCAGTGCTATAGAGAGAGTGAGAGAGAGAGCAGCTGTTCAGTGCTATAGAGAGAGTGAGAGAGAGAGCAGCTGTTCAGTGCTATAGAGAGTGAGAGAGAGCAGCTTCACAGTGCTATAGAGAGAGAGTGAGAGAGAGCAGCTGCACAAATCTACAAGAGACTCACAAAGTAGCATAAACATAAGAGGCTAAATAGGATTTGAGATAGTATTATTTTGTTGGAAAAGCTATTGTAACTTGTTTCTTATAAACGTTGGACTGTTTTGCATTGGCACTGACTTGTGTTCAGAGTGATTTGACTGCTTCGGTATTAGATTAGATTACTTACAGTGTGGAAACAGGCCCTTCGGCCCAACAAGTCCACACCGCCCCGCCGAAGCGCAACCCACCCATACCCCTACATCTACCCCTTACCTAACACTACGGGCAATTTAGCATGGCCAATTCACCTGACCTGCACATCTTTGGACTGTGGGAAGCCTGAGCAAATTCATTCATAACATTCTGATTGGAGTTGTCTAATTTGTTTAAAGAGGAACTAGACAACACATGATTCCCCATTCACAAAGAATGTCACTTCACTACATCATGATTTTCTAAATATCCTGCAATAATCTCCTTAATAATGGATATTATCGCCTTTCCTATGACAGACATTAGACTAACTGGTTTATAGTTTCTGGCTATGTGCCTCATAATGTTCTTGAGTTGAGAAAGTGTGGCACTGGAAAAGGAACAGCAGGTCAGGCAGCATCCAAAGAGTGAGAGAGTTTATGTTTCGGGCAGACCCTTCTTCAGGACCTAGTCCTCACTGTTTCATAATGTTCTTGAATAAGGCTGTGGTATTGGCTGTTTTCCAATCCACAGGATCCTTCTGGAGAAACCATATTTTGGAAGTATATAAAAATGCATCTACCATTTGTACCACTTTTTTATTGCAAAAATATACTTTATTCCTAAAAAACTTTATGTATCAGGTTACATTTGCCTGCTGAGCTGGTCAGATTTATTCTCAGATGTTTCATCGCCATGCTAGGTAACATTATCAATGACCCACTTTCTATTTATCTGTCTTGGTCTGTTGTGGGTGCTATCACTTCTGGTTCTTTTTCTGAGAGGTTGGTAAATGGGGTCCAAATTGATATGTTTGTTAATGTATACTTTATTAATAAAAAGAATAAATATTTTTAATTGCAAAAGTATACTTTATTAATAAAAAAAATCCTTCTGTACATACACACTGACTGAAGCAGTACTGTACAGCCTTTGCACATGAAGAACAAACAAACATTGAAATTTGGCACCGTCTGCAGTTCCAAAAAATCATGGCATTTCTTACTTATACAGGACAATATTTACATATACTGGAGGCACCAGGAGGGTCCAATAACTGAACGGATCCTTATTGAACTTTGACAGAAAGACTGAGTTCCCTGGCAGCAGCAGCCCTAGGCCTTAATGCTTCAGCATGTAGTCCTTGGAATGTGCCAGTCAGCAACATTCAGTCAAGGTCAACCCTTTACACTGTAAGATCAAAAGGTTTTAGGCAGACCAACAAATTTCAGGCAGAACAACGAGGGTCTTTCACCATGGTGATCGTCCTTGACATAGTCATAGAGTCATAAAGATATACAGCACGGAAACAGACTCTTCTGTCCAACTTGTTCACATTGGCCAGATATCCTAACCTAATTATTTGTCAGCACTTGGTACATATCCCTCTAAAACCTTCCTATTCATATACTCATCCAGATGCCTTTTAAATGCTGTAATTGTACTGGCCTCTACTAGGTCCTCTGGCAGCTCATTCCATACACGAACCAACCTCTGTGTGAAAAAGTTGCCCCTTAGGTTGGTTTTATCTTTCCTTTTTTACCCTAAACCTATGCCCTCTAGTTCTGAACTCCCCCACCCTGGGGAATAGACCATGTCTATTTATCCTATCCATGCCTCACACGATTTTATAAACCTCTATAAGGTCACCCCTTAGCCTCCAACACTCCAGGTAAAACAGCCCCAGTCAATTCAGCCTCTCCCTCTGGCTCAAGCCCTCCAATCCTGGCAACATCCTTGTCAATATTTTCTGAATCCTTTCAAATTTCAAAACATACTTCCAATAGGACAGATTACAGCTGCAATATGGCCTCCCGATTCCTATACTCAATGCACTGACCAATAAAAGCAAATATCCCGTATGCCTTCTTCACTATCCTGTTTACCTGCGACTTCACTTTCAAGAAACTATGAACCTGCACTCCAAAGTTTCTTTGTTCAGCAACAGTCCCCAGGACCTTCCCAGTAAGTGTATACGTCCTGTCCTGATTTGCCTTTCCAAAATGTAGCACGTCACATTTACCTACAAACTCCATCTGCCACTCCTCGCTCCATTGGCCCATCTGATTGCCCTTTAAAATTTCTCCACAAAGGACAGATGATATGAAATGGTCTAACAACTTGGACCATTCTGTAGCATCAAGACCAATCCCATCCTTTGCAACACTGGGGACAGGTAGAACTTCAGTAGGTAGTGATACTTGGTGTTTGTGTGGCTGCTGGGGTGTAGAGACTGTCACACATTTCCTACTGGAATATGCCTTCGCAAAAAAGGTCTGGAGAAGATGCAGTGGTTGTTGTCAAGATCCGTCCTGAACAGCTCCATCATGCAGGACTCTGTGCTCTGTGTTCTGATGCCCAGGATGCACACCGAGACAAGTATCAACCTAGTGGTATAGTTAGTAGTACAGGACGACTGCCGTATCCGTGGGTCTGGTTACCGCGGTTTCAGTAACCCATAGCTTACCGCGGCCCGAGCATATCACATGGAACATTTCATAACCGGGGGCTGCCAGGAGGTAAATTTCCCATTTAAATAAATGGGTTCACTACTATCTGCGGTTTTGAGCATTCCCGATAGGTCTCGGAATGTGTCCCCCGCAAGTATGGGGGGGACTACTGTAGAGTTAGTGAGTTTGCAGATGATAAAATTGGAGGTGTAGTGGACAGCGAAGAAGGTTACGTCAGAGTACAATGGGATTTTGATCAGATGGGCCAATGGGCTGAGGAGTGGCAGATGGAGTTTACTTTAGATAAATGTGAGGTGCTGCATTTTGGAAAAGCACATCAGAGCAGGACTTATACACTTAATAGGAAGGTCCTAGGGAGTGTTGCTGAACAAATAGACCTTGGAGAGCAGGTTCATATCTTCTTGAAAGTGGAGTCACAGGTAGATAGGATAGTGAAGAAGTATGTTGCCTTTCTTGGTCAGTGCACTGAGTATAGGAATTGGGAGGTCATGTTGCAGCTGTACAGGACATTACTTAGGCCATTTTGGAATACTGCATTCAATTATGGTCTTCCTTCTATAGAAAGGATGTTGTGAAACTTGAAAGGGTTCAGAAAAGATTTACAAGGATGTTGCCACATTTAGAGGGTTTGAGCTATACGGCAAGACTGAATAGACTGAGGCTATTTCTCCTAGAGTGTCAGAGGCTGCAGGGTGAGCTTATAGAGGTTTTATAAAATCATGAGGGGCATGGAAAGGGTGAATAGCCAAGGTCTTTTCTCCAGGTTGGGGGAGTCCAGAACTAGAGGGCATAGGTTTAAGGTGAGAGGGGAAAGATTTAAAAGGGACCTAAGGGGCAATATTTTCACACAGAGGGTGGAGCGTGTATGGGATGAGCTGTGAGAGGAAGTATTGAAGGTTAGTACAATTACAACATTTAAAAGGCATCTCTTTGGGTTTATAATGAGAAAGGTTTAGACATGGTCCAAATGCTGGCAAATGGTTAATTTAGAATATCTGGTCAGCATGGACAATTTGGACCAAAGAGTCTGTTTCCATGCTGTGCAGCTCTATGACTCTGAACACCCTTGACCACAAGTCCATAAGGAAGTGTTGGCACATCATGTTGTTATGAAGCTGAGGGTACTGTACCTTTAAGAGAGTTAAAAGCTAGCAGTGACAGCACCAGGTGTTCTCAATAAGATATGATTTAATATGTGGTCCTACAACAGAGGTAGCTAGGGTTGCTTGTTGCCTGAAGACAAAAACAGATTTGAATTAG